>NC_090372.1:32761536-33061536 GCF_036365525.1 Heterodontus francisci
TGAAGGAGAGAGAGAGTGGGGGGGGGGAAGGAGAGAGAGAGTGGGGGGGGGAAGGGAGAGAGAGAGAGAGAGAGAGTGGGGGGGGGGAAGGGGAGAGAGGGAGAGAGTGGGGGGGGGGAGAGAGGGAGAGAGTGGAGGGGGAGGAGGGAGAGAGTGGGGGGAGGGGGAGAGAGTGGGGGGGAGGAGGGAGAGATTGGGGGGGGAGGGGGGAGAGAGTGGGGGGGTAGGGGGAGGAGAGAGAGAGAGAGAGAGAGAGAGAGAGAGAGGGGGGCGGGGCGGAGGGTGAGAGGGAGAGACTGAGGGGGTGGGGGGAGAATTGGGGACTCTGTTTATTGACCCAGTTACTGGGATTTCCAAGCTATTGCTACATGTAAAGAAGCAAAACTACTATTATCATTCCGAGTTGGTAACATGTTTAACAGGCAATTTGTATTTGGCTATGTCTACTGATTGTAGTTGATACGTCGCTTCAAGGATGCAGGTAATTTCGAATTGAGAATTGAAGTACTAAGTTTGGCAGATTACATAAATGTATTTTATTTTTATGGAATTGAAATGAAAACGGAATACTTTTTTTAAAAAACTGAAAAACAAAACAAAACTTGAAAAAGAATTGCCTGAGAAACATTTATTCATGCAGCAAAAATGTAAGAGTAAAGTGCAATGCGTGAAGGATTCTAACTGAAGTAACAGAGCAAATCAATAATTAGAGCTGTGATTGTCAGCATGGTATTGTGTGCCTGAATATTTATAGCATTACTTAACTGTATAGCACTTCACCTCTGGCTGTGATATGATGGATGCATCAACTTACCTTCATGAGGGCCCATTCTCCTACGGGAGTGATAAATTCAGCAGCCTGCGCTAATTATAAATATTACACAGAATTTCTGCTCGAGAAATTAATGGAGAAAAATTGCAACAAAAATTCTGTGTTAAAATTGTCATGTTAATAATACCTGTATACTTGTGTCATTTCACATTGTTTAATCATGTAAAGCCCTGGAATTGTTAAAAATGTAATTGTCAGTTTCCTTCAATTGTTATCCAAATTGATGTCTCTTAGAGTCATACTCTGGCCTTCAGGAAGAACTGGCAACCAGGACACTGAACAAGAGTATTGCTAACGTTGCCTTCATTTCTCGCCATTGCATTGAATGTACAACACAAAAACAGGTCATTCGGCACAACTGATCCACGTTGGTGTTTATGCTCCATTCAAGCCTCCTCCCAGCCTTCTAGCCCTCTCGGCATTCTCTTCTATTCCTTTCTGCATGTATTTATCTAGCTTGCCCCTATACGCATTTACACTATTCATCTCAACTACTCATTGTGGAAAGGAATTCTACATTCTAACCATTCTCTGGGTAAAGAGGTTTCTCCTGAATTCCATATTGGATTCATTAGTAACTGTCTTATATTTATGGCCCCTAGTTTAGGTCCCCCAAACCCCTTCCAATAAGTGGAAACATTGTTTCTACATCTAATGGCCAATTGGTGGAAAATTGAGCCTTAAAGAAGCTGAAGCACATTAGGACACCACTTTTCAGGAGCAGCAATGGCTGACTTAAGGACCTATTTTTTTGGGCGGGGTGGGGGAGGAAGAGGAGTAATAAGAGAAAATATTTGACATTCTGGATTTTCAATATGGTCTGCAACTCCAAACAATAAATGGCTGAATTTCACACTTCATGCTCATTATTTACTGTGCACCTGAGCACAAATAAACATCAATCTGTAATGAAATAATTTGTCCAGCAAAATATGACTGTGGATCCCACCCTTTCTAAATAAAACCAACCACAACTGGCATTCCAATAGTATAGGTTCACTGAATGCTGAAAACACAGTCCTGGTATCTTGGACAAGAAGAGGTTTCATATCAAATCCCTAACCTCACACTTGGCAAGGAATGCAGACAATCCCAGGAAGAGAAGTTATTCATCAACCAATCAAAGTAGGCCTTGACTTTCTCTGACCTTACTTCTACCAATACTATCTGGGTATCTGACCAGGCTGGCTTGACAAGATAACCAGATCTAAACTTAGCTGTAAATCAAGCTTTTGTCCTTAGTAGAACTTCTAAGATTTATTCTTTTGGCACACAGGAAGAATTTTATTTTTTCTATCAGAATTCTTTCCAGAAGACATTGCCCTTTATACTTGACATACATGGATCTAAGGCCATATCAAATCGCTCATTCTATTCAAGATGCAATAGATTTTGTTACAGATTTAGGTAAGTGTGGCTCATACCTTCTCACACCACTGCAGCTTACGCAGAACCAATGGATAGGTTTATCAATGTTTTGGATTCAGATTCTGCTTAATGACTTCCATCCTTTGGGGCACTTATTCTTTCCCCTGCCTCCACCACCACCACCACTTTGTGATTCCTGTGGGTCTGGGGAGAAAAAGAGCATCCACATACTTTGGAAAATTATTTTTCAGCAAAGAGTCCTCAATCCATATGATGTCCTCTTTTTACCTCCCCCACTCCTCCTCACCATTTATGTAATCATTTAGGTTAGTAGTGATTGGTTTATTGGACAGATCTGTCTTGGCTCTTGGGGAACATCAGTGTCCATCTTTCTCACTTCCCCATGGTTTAGTATTCCCATTATATATCTTTGTATTTTTTTTGATCTTCTGAATGAAAACCTCAATTAAATTCAAAATTATGTTGGCTCTAACTTTCATAGGTTTACTGTTTAGTGAACATTGCTGGTTTGAAGAACATTTCATTTGTTCATTGTTAAAAGTTTTTTTTTCTACTTGGTAGTCAACAAGGCTCTCATTGCTGGGAAATGCTGCATTAGATACTGTTTGTTTTTAAAATACCCCAGACACAGGCCTTCCGGATGTTGGTCTAACTCTGGTAATCATTCTTGTAAACTGGAGAATGGGCAGAACCGGATTTTTTTTTTTAAACCTTCATAGATCATTCTGGTTCTGGATGCATTTTGTTTACCTGTGTTTAAACCATATATGTTGAAAACGCCTACTAAATTTATTATCCACATGATATTGGACAGCCTCCGGGACTGAACTCGGGATATTCATAAGTTATTAGTGAACAATTTCCTGAGGAGTGTTTCAGTTTTCATTCATACTGCTACAATGTTAGCAGTTCCACAAACATTGGTGTTACTGTGGACTTGTGTGATAAATTTTAAATTAAATATTCTGTAACTAGCAGAACTAATGAATGGTTAACTCTAAATGTCAGGACTTGGTGTGCATCTGTTGATGGGTCCAGATGATGTCACGTGCATCATTATGGCGGTAGATTCACAAAAGATGGTGCATGCGATTTGTTTGATGAATTCTGTCAACTGTGCTTGGTTTTGCATTTGTGATGGAGCCAAAGTATGTTCAGTCTGATTTGTGAATATTGAGCCTTTTCAGCCACCATTTCAGTCATCAAGTACAAAGTGTATCAGTGGGAACAAAAATAAATTATGTCAATGTAAAGTGCTGCAATGTGATATTTTCCTGTTTCAGTGAAATGGTGAACTCAATTCACTGGGTAACTATAATAGGTTGAATAAATTAATGTTAGCTACAGTTAACTGTTCCATAGTCCTGTGCTATGCCTGTGCTGGGACGAGGGAGCAGTACCTCAGGACATGCGCGATGCCAATATCATCACCCTCTATAAAAACAAAGGTGACCGTGGAATCTCCCTGCTCAGCATAGTGGGGAAAGTCTTTGCTCGAGTCACTCTAAACAGGCTCCTGATGCTGGCCGAGCGCGTCTACCCTGAGGCACAGTGTTAGTTTCCTGCAGAGCGATCAACCGTTGACATGCTGTTCTCCCTTCGTCAGATACAGGAGAAATGCCGCAAACAACAGATGCCCCTCTACATTGCTTTCATTGATCTCACCAAAGCCTTTGACCTCGTCAGCAGATGTGGTCTCTTCAGACCACTAGAAAAGATTTGATGTCCACCAAAGCTACTAAGTATCATCACCTCATTCCTTGACAATATGAAAGGCACAATTCAACATGGTGGCACCTCATCAGACCCCTTTCCAATCCTGAGTGGTGTGAAACAGGGCTGTGTTCTCGCACCCACACTCTTTGGGATTTTCTTCTCCCTGCTGCTTTCACATGCATTCAAGTCTTCTGAAGAAGGAATTTTCTTCCACACAAGATCAGGTGGCAGATTGTTCAACCTTGCCCATCTAAGAGCGAAGTCCAAAGTACGGAAAGTCCTCATCAGGGAACTCCTCTTTGCTGACGATGCTGCTTTAACATCTCACACTGAAGAGTGCCTGCAGCGTCCCATCGATAGGTTTGCGGCTGCCTGCAATGAATTTGGCCTAACCACCAGCCTCAAGAAAACGAACATCATGGGGCAGGACGTCAGAAATGCTCCATCCATCAATATTGACGACCACGCTCTGGAAGTGGTTCAAGAGTTCACCTGCCAAGGCTCAACCATCACCAGTAACCTGTCTCTAGATGCAGAAATCAACAAGCGCATGGGAAAGGCTTCCACTGCTATGTCCAGACTGGCCAAGAGAGTGTGGGAAAATGGCGCACTGACACAGAACACAATAGTCAGAGTGTATCAAGCCTGTGTCCTCAGTACTTTGCTCTGTGGCAGCGAGGCCTGGACAACGTATGTCAGCCAAGAGCGACGTCTCAATTCATTCTATCTTCGCTGCCTCCGGAGAATACTTGGCATCAGGTGACAGGACCGTATCTCCAACACAGACGTCCTCGAGGCGGCCAACATCCCCAGCTTATACACACTACTGAGTCAGCGGCGCTTGAGATGGCTTGGCCATGTGAGCTGTATGGAAGATGGCAGGATCCCCAAGGACACATTGTACAGCGAGCTCGCCACTAGCTCACACCCACCGGCCGTCCATGTCTCCGCTTCAAAGACGTCTGCAAATGCGACATGAAGTCCTGTGACATTGATCACAAGTCGTGGGAGTCAGTTGCCAGCATTTGCCAGAGCTGGTGGGCAGTCATAAAGGCAGGGCTAAAGTGTGGCGAGTCGAAGAGACTTAGCAGTTGTCAGGAAAAAAAACAAAAGCACAAGGGGAGGGCCAACTGTGTAACAGCCCCAACAAACAAATTTTTCTGCAGCACCTGTGGAAGAGCCTGTCACTCTAGAATTGGCCTTTATAGCCGCTCCAGGCGCTGCTCCACACACCACTGACCACCTCCAGGCGCTTACCCATTGTCTCTCGAGATAAGGAGGCCAAAGAAGAGCTACTGTTAACAGTATTATCAGTTGGATTAAAGAACTATTGTTTTGTGATATAATCAAATTGTGTTCAAAGCACAAGTTAACAACAGATTAGTGCTCCGTACCAAGCAATAGTTCATCTGCCCATCTGGGAGAAGTAAAACAAGTAATAATTTATTTTTAAAATGTGATTGTGAATAAAAAGTAAAACTTTTTAACTCAACAAAATGAGACATTTAACAGAATCCCTCTTATTTAATGGTAATGTTGCCATTTGCATTAATTGCTTTTGATGTAAAATACATTTGATATACTTATGATAAGCACACATTCTCTCCAATGTATTAATCACTATAACCTCTTGGACTTTTTTGTTTCAAAAGTCATTCCATGCCCTTTCTCTTGGTTGCAGCTTGGCAGTATGAACATTGGTCCAGTGTGTAGTGGTGATGACAGTATCAACTTAATTAGCTGGCTGGTAATATTCAACAGAAAACTAAAGGTTCAATGACATGCAAAGTAAAATTGGCTGAGTGTTATTAGATTTAAATATTTGAGGAAAATGTTCCAGAAAGTATGCCATAACTGTATTTTGCTGCTCCGCTTCTGAACTGAACGTAATCCATTCTAGTGAGCCTTCAGCACAGCCTTGAATATTTGTACCTGGTGCCAATTTTGATTCTCTCCCTTAAAACTATTATATTCCCAAGGCAAATTCCATCATACATTCATACATGTGTGCCAACTCCCATAAAATGCTTGTACTGGATTACACAATGTGCACAGGCAGATAGGGATGATAAAACATTAATTTGTGAAGGCACTGCTGCTCCCCCATATTAGGAGATGTTAATTATGATCACAGTTACACGTATACAGATCTATGGGGTAATTAAATGTTTGGATAATGATTTAGCACTGTTCTTTTGGGGTCATGAAGGAATAATACATTTGGGGACACATGGGGCTACATTTTATTCTGGTAATGAGGGTCTTGGTGGTGGGAGGCCTCGCCTCGGTCCTCCGCCAAACCCTCAAAGCCATTTGACCGCGGGCAGGTGATTAACTGCCCGCCATCTTGGACACCAAAGAGACAAGCTCCTGTCTTCAGAGCTGCCGACCAAACAGAAGGCCGGCAACTCTGTAGTACTGGCAGCGCCACTGGGAATTGCCAGTACTGCAGAAGACCTTGGACAGGTGAGTCGTGTTGGGGTCACCAGGGCCATTCAGGCAGGCCCCAGTGGGCGTGAGGGAGGGGAGTGGGCAATGGCCTCTGGGGGAGCCCTCCAGGGGACCTGGATTGCCCCCAGTGTGAGGACCCCTCTGACTCTGCTAGGAGGCTGCCAGGCTTTACCTGGTGGTGTCTCCCCGCAGAGGTGCCACCCCCCACCCTCCGCCTTCAATATAATTGAGGTCGAGGCAGGAAGGGGCCATTAATTGTCCACCTAAGGGCCTCAATTGGCCTGGAGCAGCAAGGCCATCCTTGGATGACCCTGCCCCAGACAAAATGACAGGGGGCACAGGCAAGATTGGGAACAGCACCCTTGCTATTTTGTTTGTCCCCTGCCTCCAAGGCAGAATAAAATGCTGCCCATTGTTAAACCCATTACTATTGCTTCATAAATATCACAAGAGTTATAAAATCTTTTTGTGAGATCGGAGATATTAAATGAATACTTTGCATCTGTCTTTACCAAGGAAGAAGATGCAACCCAGGCACTGTTGTTGGAGGAGGTAAGTCAGACACTAGAGGGGTTTAAAATTGATAAAGAGTAAGTATTAGATGGGCTGTCTGTACTTAAAGTAGATAAAGCAGCAGAATTGTAAAAGTGATGAAGAGAAAGGGGATGGGTAGTTTCATCAGTTTCTAGTTTCCAAGAACACAAGAAATAGGAGCAGAAGTAGACCATATGGCTCATCAAGCCTGCTCCGCCGTTCAATATGATCATGGCTGATCTTGGGCTTCAATTCCACTTTCCTGCCCCCTCCCTATATCATTTGATTCCCTGCAAGACCAAAAATCTATCTATCCCAGCCTTAAATATATTCAATGATGGAGCATCCACAACCCTCTGGGGTATAGAATTCCAAAGATTCACAACCTTTTGAGTAAAGTAATTTCTCCTATTCTCTTGAATGATTGACCCCTTATCCTGAGACTGTCCCTGTGTTCCAGATTCCCTGACCAGTGGGAACAATCTCTCCACTCTACCCTATCAAGCCCTTTCAGAATCTTGTATGTCTCAATTAGTTTCCCTCAGTTTTATGATACACAAGACTTCTCACAGCTAATACCGACATGGGCTGGTTTCTTATACTACATACAGTCTACAGCAGATACTATATTCTAATACTTGGTATGAGTCTATAGAGATTAGAGTTTATGGCTGTTTCGATAGGATTCATGTGAATCACCTTCAAATACCCAAAGACAGTGTTGCATTGAAGAAATGCTGCATCGTTTGGGAATATCAATACAAAGTTGCTAAATTAATAGGGTGTTCTAAGATGTGCTCAGATTTTGCCAAATTAAATGGATTGGTCAATTTTCTTTTTAGCTGAAGTGCTATGATCATTGTCCTCGTTATGTGTCCATGTATTCCCTCCCAATCATTGTAAGGCATACATGTGTGCCAACTCTCATAAAATGCAAAAGTGAGGGGGTGTGTGAGAGGAGAGGTATGTTGTAGTGTGAGAGAATGAGAGGAGAGGGGAGGGGGAGTGTGAGAGGAAAGAGGTCGAGGGAGTGAGATAAAAGGGAGTGAACGAGGGGAAGAGAAAGTGAGTGCAAGGTGAGAGGGAGTGTGAGGAGAGAAGGATGGAGAAGCAAGAGGGAATGAGGGATTGTGAGAAACAGGAGAAAGGGAGTGAGACAGGAGAGAATCGGGAGAGGGAGTGAGAAGAGAGAGAATCTAAGAGGAAGGAATGAGGGGAGAGAGGGAATGTGAGAGGAAGTGTGAGTGAAGAGAGGGAATGTGATGAGGGATTTGGGAGAGGGCGTGTGGGACGGAGTGGGAATTTGGGAGCGGAGGGAATCGGGGGAGAGAGTGTGAGAAAGGAGAGCGAGGGAGGGAATGAGTGAGGTGAGAGGGTAGAGGGCGAGTGGAATATTGAGACCTGTGGTGGTGGATTTGGAGGTGGACCGGGAGGGAAATGGGAAAGGGCAAGTCGTGTTGTTAGGCCGACCATGTTCCTGCCTCTGGGTGATCTTGCCGGAGGCGGGTGAACAACGGAAGAGGCTTTTCATCCATCAGCAGTGGGTAGAGATTAATTATGAATTAGGCTAATGAGGGGGTTCGGGAGGATTCTGTCAGGTTCTTGCCAGCATCGGATCTGTCTTCCACTGAATACTGAGCTCAGCAGCGCCTTGGAGGCTGCTTCCTAGTCTGCTTCATCAGACTTACTCCCCAACCAGTGGAAATAGTTTCTCTCTATCTACCCTATCTGTTCCCCTTAATATCTTGAAAACTTCGATCAAATCACCCCTTCACCTTCTAAATTCCAGGGAACACAACTGTAATTTGTGAAATCTCTCCTTATAATTTAACCCTTGGAGGCTGGGTATCATTGTGGTAGATCTATGCTGCAATACCTCCAAAGCCAATATATTCTACATTGCTCCAGGTGTGTCTAACAGGGCTTTGTGTAGCTGAAACTTGACTTCTACTCTCTGTATTTCTTAGTCCTTCAGATATAAAGGCTGGGATGCCATTAGCCTTATTGGTTATTTTTTGTTCCTGTTTGATATCTTCATGATCTATGTAACTGGGCATCCAGGTGTCTTTGGACTTCCACTGTTTCCAGCTTTTAATCATTTAGAAAGTTCTATTCTTTTTAGGTCCAAGGTGGATGACCTTACATTTGCCCATGTTGAAATCCATCTGCCACAGTTTTGCCCATTTGCTTAATCTATCAATATTTCTTTGTAATGTTATGCTTTCCATCTACACTGCTTACAATGCCACCTATCGTTGTTCTAGGATATGTGGCTTTCTATCCCATCCTATCTAAGTTGTTAATAAATCAGGTGAATAATTGAGGCCTCAAGCCAGATCCTGGTCAAATCCTGCCATTTAGAGTACCTGCCCCTTATCCCTACACTTTGACTCCTGCCACTCAGTCAATTTCCTAACCAGGTCAATAATTTGTCTTCAATTGTACAAGCTTCAACTTGTAGCCAACAGTCCTTCTTTTGAGGGATTTCAAATGCATTCTTTCCAAGTCCATATAAATAACTTCTATAGTCACTTCCCTGTCCACTTCTTTAGTCAACTCTTCAAAAAATTCAATTGGCTTCTTCAAGCATGACCTACCCTTTACAAATTCATGCTGGCGCTCTGATCAACTGAAAAATTTCAAGGTGTTCAGTCACTATCCTTAAATTATAAACTCTAGTAATTTCCTGACAACTGATGTTAGGCTAATGTGTTTAGAATTCCCTGGTTTCCCCTCTTAAATACCCAATATTTACATACCCAATTTTCCAATCTAAGGGAATGGTTCTCAAATTGAGAGACCCTTGTAAGATCATAGTTAGGGCATCTGCAATGTTCTCACCTATTTGCTTTAAAACCCTGAGATGGGAACCATCTAATCCTAGGGATTTGTAACTCTTTAATACTATTATTTTGTTCATTACTGTCACTTTGCTTACATGACCTTGCTTACATTAATTTTGGAGAGTCCCGATCCCTGATTCAATATTTGTTTCCTTGGGAATGTCTGGCAGATTATCTTCTTCCTGTGTTGTAAATACTGATGCAAAGTATTTATTCAATATGTCTGCCATTTTTTTATTTTCATTGACACTGTTGCCATTATCAGTTTTCAAGGGGTCCACACTGCTCCTGACTAGCCTCTTTTTTTCTAATACAATTGTAATTTTTTTTGTGTTGATTTTGATATCCTTTGCAAGTTTCTTTTCATAGTTCTTTTTTGTAGCTCTTTACTATCTGTTTTGCCACCCTTTGCTGTTATTTGTATCTCTCCCATTTGCCTGGATCTGTGCCGTTTTTTGCAATTTAATCTGCTTTTTAATTTGGCTTTTTATTGTCTCTTAACTCTTTAGTCATCCAAAGCTGCTTTTTTGGCAAGTTGAGCTTTTGCCTCTTAGGGATATAAACTTATTCTGTATCACATTAAATTATTTTTAAAGACCTCCCAGTCAGCTGTTGTTTTTCCCACTAACAGATTTGCTCAGGGTCTGTCCCATTGCATTGAAGACAGGCTTACCTAAATCTAGAATTTTAGTAACAGTTTTGCATTTCTTCCTTTTAAACACTGCGTTGAATTCGATCTTATGATCGATATTGGATAAATATTCAAATATCATTAGGCTGTTGACTAAATCTGGCTAATTACTCATTAAATCTAATATGGCATGTCTCCTTGTTGGTTCTGGGACATTTTGCTGCAGAAAACTGTGCTGGATACACTCAAGAAATTCATTAACTTTCTGACAAGTGCTTGACTGTTTATCCCAATCTATAAGGAAGTTAATACCACTTCACAGCTGCTACCATACACATCTCCCGCTAGAGTCTTAAATCCTTTTTTATTTCTTGATTCTACCCAAAAAGTCTTTACTGCCTGCTTACCTCAAAGTCCTCTTATCATTGAAGTGATTTCATGCTTAATCACTTGGGCTTATCCGCCCCCTCTACCATTTTCCCTATCTTTCTTGTAGACCTGATAACTTGGTATATTTAGTTCCTAGTCATAGAGTCATTACGGCACAGAATGAGGTCATTTGGCCCACCGAGTCCATGCTGGCTCTCCTTAGAGCAGTCCAGTTCGTCCCATTCCCCCGCTCTATCCTTGTAGCCCTGCAGGTTTATTCCCCTCAAGTGCTCATCCAATTTCCTGACTATCTTGCAACCATGTCTCAGTAATGGCAACCGTGTCATAGCCTCCATGTTGAATTTGCATCTCCAATTCATTCAATTTATTCCTCATAGTCCATGCATTTGTATAAAGAACACTGACTTGGGCCACACAGCCTAACCTGTCCTTCTGCTCTAACATTTTACTAAGGAATGAGAGGGTGGAAGTGAGAGAGGGTGGGAGGGAATAAGGGGGAGAGAGGAGGGGAGAAGAAAGGGAGTATGAAAGAGAGGGGAAAGAGTTAAAGGAGAATGTGAAATTGGAGAGAAGGACTGAGAGGGCTGTGGATGCTCAGTCGTTGAACATTCAAGACAGATTGATAGATTTTTGGATACTAAGGGTTAGGGATAATGTGGGGGAAGGTGTAATTTAAGGTAGGAAATCAGCCTTGATCATATTAAATGATGGACAGACTCGAAGGGCTGATTGGCCTACTCCTGCTCCTATTTGCTACGTTCTTATGAGAGAATAGAGAAAGAGAGGAGTGTGACTGTCCATACTTGGGGTGGAAGTACGTTATGTGGCCTTACGTGATTGCCCATACTCAGGTGGATATGTTACAGGGCTTCCCACTCTCAGGTGGGTACTTTATGTGACCGTCCATTCTTGGGTGAGTACATTGTGACTTTCTGCAGAAGTTCTGTGTGATGGAATAAAGAATTCAGCCAGTATAACTGGATCCTGCCCCAAATTCTTCCCCCACCGGCCAGGATTAGTGCATTTACACTCATTTTGGAGAGTAAATTCAAGGTCATTTCTTTTTATGTCTCCACTGCCTACACCATGGAATACTCTGTTTTAATTGTTCTGTTTAATGCATCCATGTAACCAGATATTTTGCGATAATTTGCTGAAGAGATTCAACGTTTTCTGTAGTTCATTTGCAGATTCCTACACAGAAGCCTGGAATAGATTACCATCTTGCTGCCAAATTTTCTTCCATTTTACTGACCGGATTCAGTGGTGGATCACTTTCAAACATAACAAAGATTTATTGGTGGGCTCTTTCCCATACCTATACCACCTCAGTTCTGAGTCATGATCTTTTATTAGGGACTGTTAAGAAAAATCCTTTTTTTTCACACCGAGTTAATTATGATGAACAGAATGCTTCTATAGTGTTGATGAATTTAGATGTGGTTGACAGTGGGGTTTATGAGATATGCGTATCATATCAGCATGGTGGAGGAGTTCTTTATCACACTCATGTCCTGGAAGTTCAAGGTAAGGGCAACTGATTTTTGTTCTACCATATGTGGGAAACAGAGCTTTCTGTCCCTCCATGCTTGACATTTGTTACAAATTCATCCTCACTTTGTCTACCTGCCTCTCTCTGTCTGTCTCTCTTACCCCACTGACCTGTTGACTCATTGGTTAACATCTTTATAGCCTCTTTGAATAAGATTGGACCTCAATAACAATTAACTTGTCTAAAGGTTCTGCAAACACTGCTAACAACTGATTTTACTCCATAGGAGTAGCAATTCCCTGATTGTGATTGAAAATCATCCATCCTCTAAGTTACAATGTGTTTCCCACAATTTGAGTGACCTTCTGAGTAATTTTTGTAATTTAAATACACTTGATGTGCATTTCCCAGCTGTGCAGGAACCCTCTAAGAGATGGCTGGTGAGAAATCAGGAATGTAGCATTGTTAAAGGGCACATGTATGTTTTTTGCTAAAGCCTGACTGTTGTGCCGAGAAGAGGTCAGTTGGAGATGAGAGAACTGCCCCTTCACACAATGAAGCCTGAAGGTGCTGCTGGAGGACTGTAGCAAAGTGTCCATTTATGACATTGAGGAAACTCCCAGTGCACAGTGGGCATCGCAGGAGATGGCCAACAGAGTAAATGCAGTTTCCTTCTACTAGGTTATAGCAACAAATGAGGAAGCAGATCCCTGAACTGAGGAGGAATACCAAGCTGTGATTGGCTCAGAGTTTCCTGTCTAAGGAGTGCCTGTACTGTGCATGCACCGGGAATTCATCCCACAGCAAGCAGCCACATCAGTAATTCAGCCTGAATAGCAGTGGTTCTACTCCCTAATGACCATCTTTGCAAAACTCCAGCTCCAGTGACGAGGAGACTTGCCATTTTTGGGTGTGAGGGGAAACTTCCTCAGTAAATTGGAGTTGGGGAAGCCTGGGAAGAGATGGCCAAACAGGTCCTGCAATGACATGCCTACAACACACACAGACTTTCCCTTCAAAAGCTGCATACTCCCATGGAATGCTTCCTTATGTTTACAGACTCCTTCCCTCATACTAGCATAACCTAGCCAAATTTGTACATAACCTACCTTTCATCTTCCTGCAAACCTCTCTCTGATGGAGGGTAAGAGAACATCACACCTCCCAGTATTCACTTTCACACTGCATGTTAATGCATTCTTCTTTTGGGCAATACAGTGGTTAGTTATAAGGCTCTGACAGGCCTCATGAAGTATTCAGCACTTAATTAATAACTTCATAGTTGCAAACAAAAGAAGTCTAGAATAGACAGGAGAGTGAAAACTCCATGGGATACTCAAGTCTTTAGCCTTTGACACTGGAAGAACTCACTGAAGACATAGCGGCCTGACATACTGTGTTCCCCATTGGAGGGTGTGAAAATGAGCACCTGACAGTCAGCCATTGGGTCGAGCAGCAGTCTTATCAGCCAGACTTAACACAGGGAGCAGGTTTAATCTGTCTCCAACCAGGATTCTGTATTGTGTTGTACAATGGGCCTCAGCTGGCCAATAATCTTCCCAAAGAGCAACTCACGCATGAAAACATTGCCACAAAATTAACCTAAGAAATAGAATCAGTTGGGCAGCTGGTCAATGAGCAGGAGAAGTCATGTGGACTAGAGGCCACCAGCCAACACCAAAGCATGGTGGTGAGTTGTCTGGAAGGGGCTGCGGGAGGGAAAGATGCAGGGGAAGCCATGACTTTCGCTCTTGGGCTTGAAATATTCCTACTCCAGCTGGTCCCACAAATGTTTCCTGTAAGTTGCAGCTGTGCAAATAAATCTAAAGGTACCACAAATTCAAATGTATGGGCCACGCAGAACAAAAAAAAAATGAAGAGGGGACATTGCCCACAAAGGAAAGTTTCTTACTTGCCTTGGAGGGCCTCTTCCTTCCCAACGACTGTCAATCCATTTTCACCAGGTGGGAAAACCAAGGCACCTTCTCCACACACACTGGAGTTAAGGGTCCCATCGACACAAATTTGCATAAATCCATGAGGGTCCTGCCCACTTCTGGCAGGCGTCTCAGCCGCCTAACTACAGTCAGCAGTTAAAATGGCTAGTGTGATTACAGTGGCAATGGGGTGGCTAATCATATGGCTCCATTTTTTAAACCCCAATCCTGTTCCTGCCAGATGGGGTGAGTTTTAATCAACTCCAGAATGCTATGCAGGTGATGCCATGGAGTATCTGAGTATTCCAAGATCTCAAATTAGCATGGATGTTGCAAAAGGCCTGGAGAGAGCCTTCTCTGCAAGGAACTTTAGGAAAGCAGTGTCAAAAGACTGCCATCTCCTGTGTGTGATTCCCATCTGATGTGTGCCCTTCCAGATGTTTTCTGTAACTCCAGATAGGTCCTCTGGAGGATCCAACAATCAGTCATGATCCTCTGGGCACTCAGCTGCATATTGAGGACTGTTCTCCTAGGTGACGGTCTTCCTTGTTTAGTAGCTCCTTAGCCTTCAGTATCTGTCACGTTCCCAGAGATGGTGCTGACTGACGTCTTGTTGAAGCAAAGCTGCATGGAGGCAGCAAGTCTGTGTTGCCCATCTGCAGACTTGGACTTGAGACAGATAGCTGCACCCTCTAATCGGAATATATTTAGGCAGAAAGAAGAACACCTGTGTGGCATCTTTAGATACACGTTAAACATAGCACTAATCAGGTATTTTACTGATTTCAGTGTGAGGACAAAGTAATAAGCATAGCTGACAGTGGAACTCTGGGATTGAGCTGTGTCCCAGTCTGACTTTCAGTCTGTCACCAGCCACCTCATTTTTGGTAGGACTGTGCTCCACTTTGACCTGACAGTAAGTTGCATTGCAGATTTTCCAAAGTTGTAAGATATCCTTTTGAGAGAGTTAGTGAAGGAGTTTAGCAATATAATCATAGAAACGTACAGCACCAAAGGAGGCCATTCGAGTCACTGTATGAAAAAGCAGTTGTGCTTAGTTTCTCGTTTTGCTTTTTGTCCATGACCCTGTAAGTTACTCATTGTTGTACTTGTCAAACACTATTATAAATTTCTTTATGCAAGTAGCTTCTGCTGCTTTTTCAGTAGAGGGTTTCAGATCCCAACAACTGCATTGAAAGATTTCTCCTTGTCATCCCTATATATGTTTTGTCAATGATTTTAAATCTGTGACCTCTGGTTCCCTAGTTGTCATAGGGAACAGTATTTATAAGAACCTCTCATCATCTCGAAAAAGGTTGATTGCATCTTTCCATGACAGTATTAGTAGGAGTCCCATCTTCTTACTGAGGATACCCTCCATCGTGTTTTGTGGCACCACATTAAATGGGATGGATTCAGAACAGATCTAGAAGCTGAAAATTGGACATCCATGAGGTGCTGTGGGCCCTCAACAGTTGCAGAATCTAACCTCATGGCCTGGCATCTAACCTCACTAACATTACCATCAAGCCAGGGAACCAAGCCTGGTACAATGAGGAGAGTAGGAGAGCACGAGACTTATCTAAAAATGTGGTGTCAACCTGGTGAAGCTACAATATAGGACTATGTGCATATTAAACAGCAGATGCAGTGTGCTAAAGACAGCTAAGCGATCCCACAGCAAACTGATCAAATGTCTGCAGTCCTGCCATATGCACTCATGAATGATAGACAATTAAACAACAAATGGGAGGGGGAGGCACTATGAACATCCCCATCATGGTGGAGCACAGCAGGAGTGCAAAAGACAAGGCTGAAGTGTTTGTAACTATCTTCAGCCAGAAGTGCTGAGTAGATGGTTTATATCGGTCTCCTCCTGAGATCCTTGGCATCGCAAGATGTCAGCCTTCACCCAATCTTACTTACTCCACATGATATCAAGGGACAGATGAGGGCACTGAATATAGCACGAGCCTTGACAACTTCCCAGCTGAAGTACTGAAGACTTGTGATGAAGAACTAACATTGCCTTTAACCAAGCTGTTGCAAAACAGTATAGCTGTTTTGGAACACTGGCATCTACCTATAAAGTGTAAAATTGCCCAAGTATGTGCCATCCACAAAAATAAGGACAAATCCAATTTGGATTTAATTGGCACAAGTCAGGGGTGTAATAGAATACTGCTTACTGTAAGAGGTTCTGTTTCCGTACCCCCTTACTACAGTTCTTGGACTTCGGGAGTTACAAGAACAAAATTGCATACGACACAGGGTTAGGCTGAATCACAAATTTGTTTATTTAATAAAACACAAAAACCCTTCTAATGCCCTGTTACAAAGACCTCTAAACTAATTTAAACCTTTTCGAAAAAAAACCACTGGCAAAACCCCACGTTTCTGCCCCAAATTCACTCAATTCAAAACCCAAACCCTCCCAGGATTTGGTTGCTACACTTAACATTGTTTTAAAACTCTCAGCCTCAAATACCCCTTGGATTTGGCTGATAACTTAAAAACCTCCATCTCGGTTGGTCCTTCCGGTGAGAATTTGTAGGTCCATGAGCCAGGTTGCCCATTCCTGACCCCCCTCCTTGACTGCAGCCCCCACAGTACAAACCCCTTCAAGATTTGACTGAAAAACTTACAAACACCCACATGGCTGATCATTACCAATGTTGATTGTAGGCATGGACCTGAGATGACCATTTCCAGTCCTCCTTCAATTAACTGCAGCCCCAGACCCTTCGATCTTGTCCTTTTTATGATGATCCTTATAGAAATATCATGAACACATCTCCTGAAGCCATCCTGCTGGATGGTCAGCACTTAGCACCTTTTAATCTCTTTCCTCTGTTGCCTGCCTGGTCCATACAGATCCATTTAGTGCTGATATGATTTCCCTGACCGAGAACAATGAAGTCCACCAAGGTGAGGTAATCCAGGCTCCAAAGCTAATATCCATGAAAGAGGTTTCCTGTCTTGACAGGAGTGAATGCTGTGCTCTGGGGCCAGTTAGTTGTAACAATGGCCTCCCCAATCACTTAACATGCTGGCAGTTATGCTGTGTCACTGTTATGATAATGTCCCAAATTTCAGCCCTTTAACAGTATCAGTTCTGTTGTGATGTTTGAAAATTGACTCATTGGAATGCAGCCTGCCTCTGTGTGCTTTGCATTGAGGCTTGGCTCTTATTCATAGTACTAGTGTCATCGACAGGTTTGCAGCTGCCTGCAATGAATTTGGCCTAACCACCAGCCTCAAGAAAACGAACATCGTGGGACAGGATGTCAGAAATGCTCCATCCATCAATATCGGTGACTACGCTCTGGAAGTGGTTCAAGAGTTCACCTACCTAGGCTCAACTATCACCAGTAACCTGTCTCTTGATGCAGAAATCAACAAGCGCATGGGAAAGACTTCCACTGCTATGTCCAGACCGGCCAAGAGAGTGTGGGAAAATGGCGCACTGACACGGAACACAAAAGTCCGAGTGTATCAAGCCTGTGTCCCCAGTACCTTGCTCTATGGCAGCGAGGCCTGGACAACGTATGTCAGCCAAGAGCGACGTCTCAATTCATTCCATCTTCGCTGCCTCCGGAGAATACTTGGCATCAGGTGGCGGGACCGTATCTCCAACTCAGAAGTCCTCGAGGCGGCCAACATCCCCAGCTTATACACACTACTGAGTCAGCAGCGCTTGAGACGGCTTGGCCATGTGAGCCGCATGGAAGATGGCAGGATCCCCAAGTACACATTGTACAGCAAGCTCGCCACTGTTATCAGACCCACCGGCTGTCCATGTCTCCACTTTAAAGACATCTGCAAACGCGGCATGAAGTCCTGTGACATTGATCACAAGTCGTGGGAGTCAGTTGCTAACGATCGCCAGAACTGGCGGGCAGCCATAAAGGCGGGGCAAGTCGAAGAGACTTAGCAATTGGCAGGAAAAAAGACAGAAGCGCAAGGGGAGAGCCAACTGTGTAACAGCCCCGACAAACAAAATTTTCTGCAGCACCTGTGGAAGAGCCTGTCACTCTAGAATTGGCCTTTATAGCCACTCCAGGCGCTGCTCCGCACACCACTGACCACCTCCAGGCGCTTACCTATTGTCTCTCGAGATAAGGAGGCCAAAGAGTGTCCGTGAGAGTTGGGGATCCTTCCCCATATTCCACAAAGTCCAGTTTTAAAGTCCAGTTGGGGGGGAGGAATTTCGATCCCACATTACTTAACTGGATGAATGCAGCTCCACCAACACTCAAGAAGCTCAACATCATCCAAGACAAAGCAGCCCACTTGATTGACAATCCATTCAACATCTTAAACATTCACCTCCTCCACCACCAGTGCACAGTGGCTGCAATGTGTACCATCTACAAGATGTGCTGCAACAACTTGCCATGGCTTCTTTGACAGCACCTTCCAACTGTGGCCTGTACCTTCTAGAAGGATAAGGGCAGCAGGCACATAGGAACACCTCCACCTGCAAGTTCCTTCCAAGTCGCACACCGTCCTCAATTGGAAATACATAGCTGTTCCTTCATCACTGCTGGTTCAAAATCATGGAACTCCCTACCTAACCACACTGTGAATGTACCTACACCACATGAACTGCAGCAGTTCAAGAAGGCAATTCACCAGCACCTTCTCAATGGCAATTAGGGATGGGCAATAAATGCTGGCCTTACAAGTGACGCCACATTCCACGAACAAACAAAAATTTAGATCATCTAACCTTTGTTTCAAGGAGAACGATTTTAACTTTTCTAACACACTTTTGTAACTGAAGTCCCTCATCTCTGATAACATCCTGGTTAAACTCCTCTGTACCCTCATGCCTTTACACTTTTCCTGAAATGTGCTGCTCAGAACTGTCCACAATACCCCAGATGAGGCCGAACCAGCAATTTATAAAGTTCTAGCTAGGTTTCTTTGCATTTATCCTCTATTTAGAAACTCAAGTAACCCATATGCTGTTTTAACTACCTTATCAACTTGCCCTGCCGCCTTCAAGGATGTGTGCATATGGACACCAAGTTCTCTTTAATCATCTACACATTTTAAAATCATGTCATGTATAATGTACTGCCTTTCCATATTAGTCCTCCCAAAGTGCATCACTTCACACTTCTCGGCATTGAACTCCATCTGCCATGATTCTACCTATTTCACCATCATCCTGTCATGCTGAAGTCTATATTTATCCTTTTATTTGGCCTAGTTTCATATAGTCTGCAAACTTTATAATGCTGCTCCCTGCCCCTGAGTCTAGATCATTTATAGAAATTGAAGAGTACAGGACCCAGTACCGGCCCTTGAGGCACACCACTCCAAACCACCTCCCAGTCTGAAAAACATCCATTTATCACCTCCTTTTGTTTCCTGTCACTAAGCCTATTTCATATCCATGGGCTTCCATCTTCTTAGCAAGCCTCCTGTGTGACACTTTGTTGAATGCCTTCCGAAAGTATATATTTGCATCTACTGCACTACCTTGATCAATCTTCTCCATTACCTCATCAAAGAATTAAATCAAGACAGACATGATTTGCCTTTAACAAGTCCATGCCTTTCCAAATGAAAGTTTATTCTGTCCCTGATAATGGTTGCCAATAACTTTCCCACCAGGCTGACTGGCCTGTAGATTCTGGTACATCCCTTTCCCTTTTTTTGAATAGCGGTATCACATTAGCAACCCTCCAGTCCTCCAGCACTACTCCTGTATCCATTGAGAATTGAAGAGTTCTGGTCAATGCTTCTGCTCTTCCTATCTTTGCTTCTTTCAGCTCCCTAGAATGCATTCCATTCAGACCAGGTGACTTACCAGTTTTAGTAATGTTGATCTTTTTAGACTGCCTTCTCTATTACTATCCTGCCCCTTAACTTCTCTGTCCTCAATTTAACTTTCATGTTATCCGTTTACTTTAGCCACGTTCCCTGTCGCCATATGAAGATTTCCCTTGGGGTCCTTAATCATAGAATGGTTATAGCACAGAAGGAGGCCATTCGGCCCATCATGTCCATGCTAGCTCCCTATAAGAGCTACTCCAGTCCCACTCTGCTGCCTTTTCCCTGCAGCCCTGCAAATATTTTCTCTTCAGGTAATTATAGGCCCAGTTTCTTCCTAGCTAACTGCTTACTGATGTGGCATGTGCTTTAGGACTTTACCTTGACCCAAAGATTCTGCACAAACTATTTTCTCCCATACGTGGGTGCTGTAATATGCATCCCTTTGTCCTATAGTGTGACAGAGAGCAGGACAAGCTGCTGGAAGAGGGAGGAGAAGAAGATTTCTCAGCAGGTGGCCTTATCCTCTCACTGGGTATTCAGTGGGAAATTATTCTACCTAATCCTTGGCGAGGAACAATGTCAGACATCTGCTTTACTAAGGATGTTCTCACTGAAATCTGCCACCTGTTCAGAGCAGGGTGAAGACCACATGGACAGTGGCAATGAAGGTGACCATGGTGATGAACCTTTAAGCATCTGGCTCTTTCCACGTTGGAGTTGAAGATATTTGCAACATTTTCCAGTTTGCCATTCACTATTGCATTAGGGAGGTTACCAAGGCTCCACATTCCTAGAGAGCTGAACACCATTCTCTCCTGCCAGGGAAAAGCAGGCAGAGTGAGTACACAGCTTCGCAAGGATTGCAGGGTTCCTCTGGTTGTCACTGCACAGATGCTGTATGTCAACCGAAAGGGATTCCTCTCCCTCAGTGTCCAACTGACGTGTAGTCATATGCAGTATATCATGCTGGTTAATGCCTGCTATCCTGGCAACAGTCATGATTCAGTTGTAGAATGACTTCCAGCACCTACTCCAGCCAAAATGCACCACCCTTTTAAGAGGAGCAGGCTGGTGTTAAGTAGTCCAGGCTAACTTTAACTTGTGCTAGCTCTCAAAATGTTGTGCCCCTGTTCAAGTATGCTGCCACTCAACAGCGTGCTGCAATTACTTAAATTAACAAGCAGTGTGAAGTTTGCATGCTGCCTGTATTGGAAGCAACGGTATAGGCTATTTGCACATTGTGATCCCCGTGCCCATTTTTTGGGGCTTATTGAATTTTGTGGTCTATATGTTTGTAATAGCAATATTAAACTCCACTGGAATAATCTGACATTGTTGGTCTTGAATTTCTCCAAAAACCTTAATAGGTTATGGTCGGTATAAATGTCTGTTTTAATTTAATGTTACCTGTCAGTCTTTTCTCATAACCTCTCTTTGTTTCCTTTATTAACTTTTTCAGTTCCCTCCTGTGTTTTGCATAATCTTTTTGGTTATTGACTGAATCTTGCTCCTGACATTTGTCATAATGCTGTTTAAAGACTAACACACCAAGTTCAATTATTACCTTCATGTGATTTATCTCAACAGAAGTTTTGCAACGACCATTGATAATTCAAGATATCTTCCCTGAACTGAGTGTTGTTCATCTTAATTGTTTTGTGAAAAGTGGGGAAACAAATGCAATCTGGTGGTTTAAAGAAGGAAACCCACTTCAAAGTGATGAAACTTACAGATTGTGCGATGACAACAGAACACTGTCTGTAAACACTCAACAACTAATCAAGTGCGAATTGTATACTTGTGTGATCAGAAACAAGGTCAGCCAGGAAGAGAGCTCCCATTTGCTCATTGTTGCCGGTATGTTTCATAATGGTCCTATTTTGTGTTCATGAGTTATATGCAACATCCCCTCTAAATTTTTTGTTGTTGTGAGCGGCCTGTACATTTCAATGTGTGGTACCCTTAAATAATTTAGGACAGCCGCACGTGTGCAAGGTATTTTTACGGGACAACTTGTGAGCGGCCTGTGCAGTTGGTACCTTCCGGGTTACTGTGCACAAGAGCAGCATAGAGGGAGCATTGGTTGCATGATGGGAATTTTAAGATCGTGCACATCACATATTGTGATATTCTTGTAGAGTTAAATGTGCCTTACTTGCATGGATTCATTATTTTTGTGCCAAAATAAAGACAGCATACCTGAAACAATGGGTGAAGGCCAATGTAATTGGAAGTGTAATTAATCTACCCCAAAGATCAGCCATTAGTCTTTTGTTTTGCAGTCTCACTTTGTGGTCTAATGCTAATTTTCGTATTTGTTGTTCTCTTTCTTTATCTTCCCCTTCCCTTTCGAATTCAAGTTTTCTCATTTTAAACTGTATTTGTTAATCCTTTCCCTTTTTTCTTTCTGTTTGAATTTAAGCTTTCTCATTTCAGGTTGTAACTGTCTTTTTCCCTTTCCTGCCTTCCTTTTCTTTTTCTTTTACTCTTTCTGTTTCTAATTTCATCTTCTGTTTCTCTTTTTCAAGTTCCAGTTGTCTTGTTTGTAACTGAATTCTAGCTAACTCAATCTGAGAGCTACCAAGATCACTTTCTTCCTTCTGAAGGTTGAGATGCCAAGCCAACACTTCAGCGATATCTGCTTTTTTAGATTTTGATTTTAAACTAGCCCTCACTTGATTTGCTACAGCCTTTAATGCATCTACAGTTAACGGTGTTAAGTCACAGTCAAATTTCTTTCCGCAAAGGCTTGAGCGCTAAAAGTGGACATGCTGACTTTTCTTTGACTACAGCAACAGTAATTGTGAAATTGTGTTCGTTTAAATTCTGGAAAATTCCAGCAAACCTGTTTTACAATCTAACGGTGAACAAATCGAATCCTGCACGAGCCCCCAATTTGTTGTAAACTCAGTAGAAACCGTTAACTTTAAAACAAGAGATATGAATTCCCCAGACTGATTAACAAATTACACAAGATTTCATATTTTAATACTTTTACTATAACTGAATTAAAAATCAACATTAACTAAATAGTACTTAGTAGGTATTTCCCATTAACTTATTAACACACCACATTTATACATTACACAGTGTTCCCATTTGAAAAAGGTATCCTTGCAGTTAAAAGTTCCAAACTCCTCCCTGTTGCAATGGGGTGGATCTCCTAGTGTCCTTCTCAAAACCAATGTCCTCTTTGCTCACATCTCCGGAGCACATTCAACTGGTCTTCTGTTAACAAGGCAATCTCTGGTGACTCATTGGTCTTTTCTCCACCACAAACCTCAGCATTCAAATGAGGTTCAAGCCTCAGCAGCGTTTTGCTGTATTAGTGAGCTGAGAGAAGCTGTTTTTCTTTCTCTCTCTCTCTCTCTCCTGAGTCTGTTGTTGAATGCTTGTTGGTTTTCCTTTCTTTCTTACAGCCTGCCAAACCTAGGAAAGCCTGTTGAATTTATTCAGATCAAAAGTTAATAGTCATTTGCCTTTTACAATTCTCAGAGTCCATAAGTCTGACCATAGCAAAACCACATGGGCCTTCCCTCATTTCCAGGTGTTAGCAATTGCAACTCAAATTTGCATTTTTAGAACCCCTGGCTTCCTATTTACGATCTGAGAGTCTGGGAGAGCGAAACCTATTGTCCTTGAGGTGTTACAACCTTGCACCCTGCTTTCCAAAGGATCTTTGATTTGGGTTCCTTATGTACATGGTAACCAAGATCTCTGGTTTCTTTTTAGGCAGAATTTGTGTGAGGCTACGTGTCTCCTCTGAATCCATTTTACGCTGCATTAAAGATCACAGTTTTTTTAAAAAACATAACTATACTATAAAGTCCAGCATTCATAACACTGTGCTCACTCTTAGCAGGAGCAGTTGTGCTTAATCCCGCATCCCTGCTTTTTATCCGTAGCCCTGCAAGTTTCTCATCCTCAAGTACTTGCCCAACTTCCTTTTCAAATTATTTATGTAGTCAGCTTCCACTACCTTTTCAGGTAGAGCGCTCCAGATCCCAACAATTGAGTAAAAAAATTCTACTCATCTCCCCCTAGGTCTTTTTCCAATGATTTTGAATCCATGACCTCTAGTTATTGACCCACTTACCAGAGGGAATAAGTTTTCCTCATTTACTCTATCAAAACCTCAGTGTGTCAGTTAGTAAAGATCAACTCTGGATTAAAGGGGATGTGTGACCAGTGGCACTGAATCTGGGAGAATATCTTGTGCAAAGTTAGTGTAATGTGTTACGACCAGGTGAGAAAGGTGTCCAGGGGCCCCTTCTAGCCTTCACCTGGTCTTATTGTAACAGGGTTTTGTTCAAACACACTTTGGTTTGAGCTCCCCCTTGGTGAATCCTTGTTCACCACTTTCCAATTATAAGGCAAAGAAATGAGCATAAACAGGCTTTCTTCGGTTTAAAGAAGAAAAGTGAAATTTATTAAAACTTAAACTTAAGCTCTAATTCGGTTAACGCCTACGGATACACGCCGTTCCCCACGCTGGCATGCATATGTGATACGCACATGCAAATAGAGACAGAAAAGAGCAGAAAATAAAACAGAGGTTTGAGACAATATCAGAATAGTTTCTTGTTACTGTGCTTTGAGCTCACTGTAGTCCTTTTGTAGGTAGTCTTGCTTTTCAGTGGGTCCCAGTATTCTTCTTAAACCTTGTCCACTGTAGGAGACCTTTCTCTCTTGGGGTTCATGTGTCTTCAGTGGTTTCCGAAGCTGGTGAGAACGAGATGAGAGCAAACAGGAGAGAGGTCTTTTCAGTTCAGGAGCAAAGAGCTTTCTCAGTTCAAATTCGCTATGGCAAGTTCAAATTTTAAAAAAACCCAGCCAATTAGTCAAGTGACTAAACTAGTCTGACCACTAAAATAAAAGCAAAATACTGCGGATGCTGGAAATCTGAAACAAAAACAAGAAATGCTGGAATCACTCAGCAGGTCTGGCAGCATCTGTGGAAAGAGAAGCAGAGTTAACGTTTCGGGTCGGTGACCCTTCTTCGGAACTCCACGTCTGACCACGTCTGTTTGTGTATTCGGCCATCTTAGCAGTTAACCTGGAATGCTAGCCTCTCCACCTTCAATGTTTGGTAATCAAAGGTCCATTGTGGATTAAATTGGAGCAGGGAGTGGTCCCTTTGTCCTTTCCAAGCACTGTCTGTTACTATGCAAATGTCTTTCCAGTCAGGGGCTTGTAATAGGCCTTCTTTTCTTCCCAGCAACAATTTTAAAATGTAATGTCCATGTGGCGAAATATCTGTGCCCCATTCTTGGCTGTTGGGGGGCCTGCATGACAAATGTGTAACTCGCACATAGCCAAATTGTACCCAGACTAAGGTACTAGATTAAATTAAAAGCAAAATACTGCGGATGCTGGAAATCTGAAATAAAAACAAGAAATGCTGGAAATACTCAGCAGATCTGGCAGCATCTTTGGAGAGAGAAGCGAAGTCTCAGTAGGGGAGCATTTCGGGAACAGTGACCATAATTCCATAAGTTTTAAGGTACTTGTGGATAAGGATAAGAGTAGTCCTCGGGTGAAGGTGCTAAATTGGGGGAAGGCTAGTTATAACAATATTAGGCAGGAACTGAAGAATTTAGATTGGGGGCAGCTGTTTGAGGGTAAATCAACATCTGACATGTGGGTGTCTTTCAGACGTCAGTTGATTAGAATCCAGGCATGTTCATGTGAGGAAGAAGGATAAGTTTGGCAAATTTCGGCAACCTTGGATAACGAGGGATATTGTGAGCCTAGTCAAAAAGAAAAAGGAAACATTTGTAAGGGCTGGAAGGCTGGGAACAAACGAAGCCCTTGAGGAATATAAAGAAAGTAGGAAGGAACTTAAGCAAGGAGTCAAGAGGGCTAAAAGGGGTCATGAAAAGTCATTGGCAAACAGGATTAAGGAGAATCCCAAAGCTTTTTATACATATATAAAGATAAGAGGGTAACCAGGGAAAGGATTGGCCCACTCAAGGACAGAGGAGGGAATCTATGTGTGGAGCCAGAGGAAATGGGCGAGGTACTAAATGAATACTTTGCATCAGTATTCACCAAAGAGAAGGACTTGGTGGATGATGAGTCCAGGGAAGGGAGTGTAGATAGTCTCGGTCATGTCATTCTCAAAAAGGAGGAGGTGTTGGGCGCCTTGCAAAGCATTAAGGTAGATAAGTCCCCAGGGCCTGATGGGATCTACCCCAGAATACTGAGGGAGGCAAGGGAAGAAATTGCTGGGACCTTGACAGAAATCTTTGTATCCTCATTGGCTACAGGTGAAGTCCCAGAGGACTGGAGAATAGCCAATGTTGTTCCTTTGTTTAAGAAGGGTAGCAAGGATAATCCAGGAAATTATAGGCCAGTGAGCCTTACGCCTGTGGTAGGGAAATTATTAGAGAGGATTCTTCTGGACAGGATTTACTCCCATTTGGAAACAAATGAACTTATTAGCAAGAGGCAGCATGGTTTTGTGCAGGGGAGGTCGTGTCTTACTAACTTGATTGAGTTTTTTGAGGAAGTGACGAAGATGATTGATGAAGGAAGGGCAGTGGATGTTGTCTATATGGACTTCAGTAAAGGCTTTGACAAGGTCCCTCATGGCAGACTGGTAGAAAAGGTGAAGTCACACGGGATCAGAGGTGAGCTGGCAAGATGGATACAGAACTGGCTCGGTCATGGAAGACAGAGGGTAGCAGTGCTTTTCTGAATGGAGGGATGTGACTAGTGGTGTTCCGCAGGGATCAGTGCTGGGATCTTTGCTATTTGTATTATATATAAATGATTTGGAGGAAAATGTAGCTGGTCTGTTTAGTAGGTTTGTGGACGACACAAAGGTTGGTGGAGTTGCGAATAGTGATGAGGATTGTCAGAGGATACAGCAGGATATAGATCGGTTGGAGACTTGGGCGGAGAAATGGCAGATGGAGTTTAATCCAGACAAATATGAGGTAATGCATTTTGGAAGATCTAATACAGGTGGGAAGTATACAATAAATGGCAGAACCCTGAGGAGTATTGACAGGCAGAGAGATCTGGACGTACAGGTCCACAGGTCACTGAAAGTGGCAACGCAGGTGGATAAGGTAGTCAAGAAGGCATACAGCATGCTTGCCTTCATCGGTCGGGGCACAGAGTATAAAAATTGGCAAGTCATGCTGCAGCTGTACAGAACCTTAGTTAGGCCACACTTAGAATATTGCGTGCAATTCTGGTCGCCACACTACCAGAAGGACGTGGAGGCTTTGGAGAGGGTACAGAAGAGGTTTACCAGGATGTTGCCTGGTCTGGAGGGCATTAGCTATGAGGAGAGGTTGGATAAACTTGGATTGTTTTCACTGGAACGACGGAGGTGGAGGGGCGACATGATAGAGGTTTACAAAGTTATGAGTGGCATGGACAGAGTGGATAGTCAGAAGCTTTTTCCCAGGTTGGAAGAGTTAGTTACTAGGGGACATAGGTTTAAGGTGCGAGGGGCAAAGTTTAGAGGGGGTGTGCGAGGCAAGTTCTTTACGCAGAAGGTGGTGAGTGCCTGGAACTTGCTGCTGGGGTAGGTGGTGGAAGCAGGTACGATAGCAACGTTTATGAGGCATCTTGACAAATACATGAATAGGATGCGAATAGAGGGATACGGACCCCGGAAGTGCAGAAGGTTTTAGTTTAGACAGGCATCAAGATCGGCGCAGGCTTGGAGGGCCGAATGGCCTGTTCCTGTGCTGTACTGTTCTTTAATGTTTCAGGTCAGTGACCCTTCAGATTATTCCTTTGTATGCACATTATCTGTATAGGACATTCCCTTGTACACAAACCAACACACTCAAATATTCCCTTCGACAGAGTCCAGCACACTGGAATGTTTCTTTGTACACACACCAACACACTGCGAATATTGTCTTGTATACAGACCAACACACTGGCTGGGATTTAACAAGGAAGCGGTGGCCCCATCCACCAACTGGAAAGTTCACCTCTTGCAGTACTAGAAGCCAGGATGCTCTTTTGCATGGCTCAGGTAATTAATTGCCTGAGGTCTTGCTTTCTGCCTCTCTGAGACAGAATGCCCCGCCCTGAGCTGCTGGCCAATCAGCCAGGTGCGGGGGAGAGGGATTGATCACAAGGGCAAGTGGTATCTTCGATTGGGTGACCTGTGCTGCTGGGAGCTCTCCCATGTGGCACAGGGTGCCCAATTGAAGGAAACACCCCCTCACCCGAAGCTCACAGAATTAATTGGCCACTTAAGGGCCTCAGTTGGCCTAAGGATGGGTGGGCTGGCTGCCCACCAGCTCCCCTACTGCTGGTAAAATACCAGCGGAGGTGGGTAGGCAATGGGCAAAGCAACCCCCCATCCCCAATGCTTCCCACCTGATTTTAAACACCACCACCCTCCCAGTCTCCAGCCTGCTTCTTGGGGGTGGGGGGAGGGCACAAATTCCAGCCAGTATAGAATATTCCCATGTACACAGACCAACACAATCTATATTAATAATAATACTCAGGTTTTGTCTGTCTGGACTGTCTTGATTGGTCACTTCAAGGAGCTCGTCTGTTGGTGGGTTTATTTGGTTGGCGGTGCCTGGCACACACAAAGGACTGGAGTGTTTGACACACGTGCAGTTGGGGGATTGGTAAACAAAAACAGCGAAAGGTAATGGGAGTCCAACAACAAAATTAACCCTGATTGTTTCCGTGAGGGGTGGGCTGGGATTAATGGGAGGGAAGAGGATGGCAAGAGCGAGATGGATGGCAAGGGTGGGGTGGATAAGGTGATGGAATTGGTTAAGTGTGGCAAAATGGCGGAGACAATTATTTGATACAACTTATTTAGTATGAAGAATAGCTTTTGAATAATATGATTCACTAGATTTGAATGAAAAACTTTTAGAAAAGCTGTCAAGTGAATTAAAAGAATACATCAGCATTTGTTGTTTGGATTAAGAAGATAATAACAGTCTGTACCCTCCAGAGTTTCTACACAGTCCAACTTCAATGGGCATGCCACTGCACAAAGGAAGGAGCAGTCATAATGTTACTACAAAATTTGAATCCTAAGCAAGGACTTGGTCATGGAACAAGATTGGTAGTTAGGAAGCTGCTTTCTTCGATGAGAGATGCTGAAATTATAACAGGCAGATTTCAAGGAAGTAGAATGCTTATTCTTCAAATAATATTGAGCCCATCAGATAAAAATCTACCTTTTCAACTCAGGAGAAAACAGTTCTCAAATCGAATTTCATGTTCTATGACTAAAACAAGTCACAAGGACAGACTATGAAATTTAGATTTTCATTCCTGGGCCTACCTTTTACACATGGACTGTTTATGTAGCTTTATCTGGAGTGACAAGTTTTGATTCTGTAAAAGTCTTAAAGATACTAATTTGACCGCAAATGTTTTGCAGGTCTCTGCTAGTATAGAATGTTTCCTCACACACAGACCACATCCTAAGAACAAAATAGGTCAGTAAAAGGGCAAGGAAAATATATTTTAAATAGCAAAGTGAAATGAGGAATCTCAGGTAGTGTCTGTTCGCTTCATGTTACATAGGGTTGTGATGTATACTTCTGTGATTTGTATTGAAATAGATTGATTTCAGTTTCCTATTTCAGGATGGCTGAAACTCCACAATTTCTCTCTCTTGGCATCTGTTATGGCTCTGGTTAGCACGGCAACATCCTTTGCTGCAAACAGTTTCATAATGTTTTTTGCCCTGAGGATTTACAGAGGTAACACATGCACTTTCTGTGCATTCTGTTTTATCACAAGCTTGTGCATGTAATAACATTCCCAGACTCTTCAACTTGATATTCTGTGAAATGAATGTCCCATCCTTTTGTTTGTCTTTCTAGTTCACAAGCAACACTTGAAGCTCACTGCTGTTTTTATGGTCTTCCAAATGCTCTCCTTTATCTTTATGTTGATTGCAGCCCTGTTCTGTGTGCTTGATCCAGGTAAGTGCTTTGTTTGCATTTCAATTCACACACCAGTGACAGTTCTATGGCACTCGTCAGATAGAAACATGGAAAGTCTGAAGGCTGGAAGAGACCGTGGTTCCTGCAGCCCACCTTCCTGCTGTCCTAGCAGTTGTAAAATAAGAACATAATAACTTGCATTTATATATCACCTTATAAGGTCCTCAGGATATCCCAAAGCACATGGCGTTGTCTCTGAATATATAGGCAAACTACAGCAAAAACAGCAAATGCGTCTTCTGTTTTGGTGTTAGTTCAAGGAAGACCATTGGCCTGGAGAATTGTTTGTTCTTCATATTGTACCAAGGGATCTTTTACTTGAGAGACAGAATCTCATCTCAATGGTCCAGCTGTAAGACATTATTTCTGATCATGCAGTATTCCTTCAATACTGCCTTAGAATGTCAGCCTAGATAATGAACTCAAGACTATAGCGGGCCTGAATTCACACGCTCTGATTTGAGGGATGAGAATCTGTGGCAGGTGTGCTTCTCTTGGCTTCACATGAAACCCAAGGAATGTGATCTAAAGGCCGGCTCAAGTCTGCAAATGAAACCCGACCCGAGCCCAACAGAACCACATCCGACCCCTGACCTAACCTGGCCTGAGTCCTTCCCTTTTTTTCCTGCGCCCAACCCGACCATCAGTTAACCTACCTTCCATTTTTCACTTTGTTGCTATCTGCACAAGCTTAAAATAACTAACAAAACCACCTTGTTAGTCCAAAAATTACATGAACATTGGGGCCACTTACCGGAGGTTGTGAAAGAGCGTGTCCGACCCGACCTGAGCCCGAAAGCCGGACCCAGAAGTGCTACCCGACCCAAATCCAACACATGTCGGGTCCCTTTGGGTTGGGTAGCCGGCCTTTAACGTGATCGGCTATCGTTCTCTTCACCGCCTGCTCTCCCACTTCTCCCCCACCCCTGCAAGACACAATTTATGATCTTGGTGCATCCCAGGACTGGTGAACTGCCTCTGAGGTGACAACTGGTACATGTAGCTCACCAATAATAAATGAAAGAAGCTGGTAGACTAATTTCCCATGATTTTGACACTGCATGTGCAGCATGCACCTGGATTGTGTTCTTATTCAAGGTGCTCCAATTTCCAGGGCATGATTTTCAACCAAATGTGTTTGCATACTTCCTCTGTAATACTTCCTATTGAATCATAAAAATACTCTTGAATGAATAATTGTGAGTCCTTTTGGGTGAGATGAAGATTGTTTTTTAGTTATTGGAAGGACAGGACCCTGCTGTTGTACAACAGCTGGCCAAACCTAGTGGTTCTCCTAATCTGGCATTATCTTCACTCTTACCAGCAGGAAAATGCATGCCTTGGTTATGGTGAAGCCCCAACACCAAAATATGGAACAGGCTACAGTCAGGCTGACTGATGCCTGCCATATCAAGTAATGTGGATAAAAGCAAAATGCTGCAGATGTTGGAAATCTGAAATAAAAACAAAGTGCTCAAATACTCAGCAGGTTTGGCAGTATCTGTTTAGAGAGAAACAGAGTTAACATTTCAGGTCTGTGACCTTTCATCAGAGCTTGCAAAGGTTAGAAATGTAATAGGCTTTGAACAGGTTGAACAAATGCAGATTGGGAGACTGCTTTGCAGAACACCTCCACTTAGTCCGCAAGCATGATCCCGAGTTTCCAGTTGCTTACCATTTTAATTCACCACTCTGCTCCCATGCCAACTTTTCTGTCCTTGGCCAGCTGCAGTGTTCCAGTCTACTTCAAGGCAAGCTCAAGGAACAGCACGTCATCTTCCAATTAGGCACTCTACAGACTTCTGGACTCAACATTGAGTTCAACCATTTCAGAGCATGACTGCCAATTTTTTAAAATTTTATTTTTTAACCATGTGACTGTTGTAAGCTTGTTTTTCAGGTTTTTACTTTTGGAGAGAGCTGTTCATTATTCTGCCATTAACACTCTCTCTGGACTAATGCTTTGTCTTTTAATACATCTATTAGCACTCCCTCTGCCTTTGTTCTGTGGCATCTTTGTCATTTAATCTCTCCTGACCTCTGCCCTATCACACACCTTCCCTTTTGTTGTTCTTCACTCCTCCCCCTTTTCACTTGCTCAAAGCCTATTACATTTCTAAATCTTGCCAGTTCCGATGAAAGGTCACAGACCTGAAACGTTAACTTTGTTTCTTGCTCCACAGATGCTGCCAGGCCTACTGAGTGTTTTGAGCACTTTCTGTTTTTATTCCAAGTAATGTGGATCTTCCCTTTGGAGCTCACCACCTACCAGGAGCCTGGCCACTTTTTGCCTGATTTGAGGCTAATGATTATATTGATCTTCACCAACACTAACCCACCTAACACTACCTAACTCAGCATGGTTCAGAGGTCAAATAAGACATCGATCTAATGTTTGTACCTTAGTGTTTTAGTGTTACACTACACAATGCATTTATCCACGAATTGTGGAATTGTACATTGATTGCTATTAGAAATGTCATAATAGTTTTTTTTAAATTCTTTTTTTTTTAGTCGTTCATGGGATGTGGGCATCGCTGGCCAGGCCAGCATTTATTGCCCATCCCTAATTGCCCTTGAGAAGGTGGTGGTGAGCTGCCTTCTTGAACCGCTGCAGTCCATGTGGGGTAGGTACACCCACAGTGCTGTTAGGAAGGGAGTTCCAGGATTTTGACCCAGCGACAGTGAAGGAACGGCGATATATTTCCAGGTCAGGATGGTGTGTGACTTGGAGGGGCACTTGCAGGTGGTGGTGTTCCCATGCATTTGCTGCCCTTGTCCTTCTAGCTGGTAGAGGTTGCGGGTTTGGAAGGTGCTGTCTAAGGAGCCTTGGTGTGTTGCTGCAGTGCATCTTGTAGATGGTGCACACTGCTGCCACTGTGCGTCGGTGGTGGAGGGAGTGAATGTTTGTAGATGGGGTGCCAATCAAGCGGGCTGCTTTGTCCTGGATGGTGTCGAGCTTCTTGAGTGTTTTTGGAGCTGCACCCATCCAGGCAAGTGGAGATTATTCCATCACACTCCTGACAGCAGACAATGGCAAATGTTTTCCTGTGATATGTTTTCATCTGAATGTAAATTTTTATAACAGTAGGATTCTAACAAAGAAAGCACTTGTATTTGTGGAACACGTTTCACAATATCAGGATGTGTCAAAGTGCTTTGGAAGCAATTTGTTACTTCTGTAGTGTATTTACTATTGTGTAGTCAGACACAGCATCCAATTTATTGGATCTTTTACATCCATCAAAAGAGGCAGATGGGGCTTCAATTTAGCACCTCATCTGAAAGTCAGTGCAGTGTACAGGGAGTGTCATACTGAAGTATCATGCGAGATTGTGTGCTAAAGTCCTAGAATGGGCATTGAAGCCACAAGCTCTGACTCTGAAAGAAACTGAGGCTTACAGTTAATCTTGAGATTTTCCTCTGGCAAGTAGCAATTAATCTTCCGTAATACAGTCTGATCAATACGCTGTTATTTTCACACGCTCTTTATTTTGTCCTTTTTTAGTGTATCCTCTAGAATACAGACTTACCGAAGGGCTGGGATCTTTCTTTGTTTCTGCAAGCATCGTTTATATTCTCTTCCTTTATCTGCAACCTGAAACTCAAGTGAAAAGGTCATTTTTGATAAAGACGAGTAAGTTTGAACAGTAATGTTTTATTTGTGATTATTTTTTCTGATATTCTCTCTCTCTAACTCATAAATTATACCTGATTATCCTGGTGACTGAAATTCTGTTGAGACCGGAATTTGGGATTGACCATGGATCCACCCATTTTGCATTCTGAAAAAATTTATGCCTGGAGTAGAGATTAATTTGAAAGTGCCCATCCTCTAAAGGGTACAGCTATTCAGCTGGCAGCTTTAGGGCTGGGTGACATCACCTGTCCTGAAATCGATCCTTATAAAGAATGCCTGTGTGGAACCTTTGGCTTTGCCAGGGCCTGGTGATCAGGCAGGAGGAGATTCTTCAAGAGTACCACAATCCTCTTGTTTTAGCTTCAGTTTGCTTGGTGTTTTTTGTAAATTTGATTCAGGGCTGCACTTCAAGTGCCCAAGCATTATTTTGGAGTATTGTGTGGGACTCTTGTCACAATGTTTGATTCTACTTTTAAGGCCATCAAAGGTTGAAGCAGGAAATTCCCCAGAGGAATTTTATTGTATGGCCTCTGTACATTGGAGGAAGGAAAAGGTGATCATTGTTAGAGAAATCTCCAAGCCTGTTGGTGAAGAAGACACTGAGACTAGGAAGCTTTGGTGGAGATTGTTTATTGCTTGCCACAGAGCTTACTTCTGCGCTCCAAACAACACCCACAGCCAGTGCTTGCTGGCTGTTTTATATATACACATGAATACAATTAATACCCAACACCTGTTAACCCTATTCTCTTGAACTACCAGGTATTTATCATCCATTAACCGAACTTCAGACCCTAATAATCATCAAGCAGCCATTGAAGTCAGATGAATCACCCGATCCAGAAACAAGCCAGACCCTCATGAAGATACCTTCAGATTATTGTCTACAGACCACACCGTTCCTTTTTCAGTCACTCCTTAAATTTATAGCTCCAGAAGTTTAACTTTGCACACTACTGACAAGTTTCAGACTACATCAAGAACAAGGACTATTGGGTTTCCTTTACATTAGTGGCTAATCTATTCTCATACTCTCTCTTTGCCCCATTATTCCCTTTTTTAGACCTCCTTTGGCACTTTCTATATTCAGCTTGGTTCTCTTCCATATTAACAACCCTTACACCTTAACAAAAGAAGAAATAGGAGCAGGAGTAGGCCATACAGCACTTAGAGCCTGCTCTGCCATTCAATAAGATCATGGCTGCCCTTCTACATCAACTCTACTTTCCCACCCTATCCCATATTCCTTGGTTCCCTTAGTGCCCAAAAATCTGTCGCGCTCAGTCTTGAATATACTCAGTGACTGAGCATCCACAGCCCTCAGAGATATAGAATTCCTAAGATTCACTACCCTCTGAAGAAATTTCTCATCATCTGAGTTGTAAATGATCAACCTCCTTTCCTGAGACAATGACCCCTTGTTCTAGACTCTCCAACCAGGGGAAAAAGCCTCTCAGCATTTACCCTGTTAAGCCCTGTAAACATTTTATATTTTTCAATGGGATCAACTCTCATTCTTCTAAACTCCAGAGAATTCTTCTAAACTTGAGACTTTTAAATGTTTGTCATAATCCTAATTTTCTGCCTTATTTTAATCTTTATAACTTTAATCATCCAGGGAGCTCTAGATTTGGACTTCCTTCCTTTCCCCCTCGTAGGAATGTGTCTATTATTTTCCGAACCATTTCCTTTTTGGAGGTCTCCCATTATTCAATTACTGTTTTGCCTGCCAATTTTAGGTCCTAGTTCAGCTGGGCAAGATCTGTTTTTAACTTATTGAAGTTAACCTGCCTCCAGTTCCGTGTTTGTACACTTGATTGTTCCTTGTCCTTTTCTATAGCTATTTCTAAACCTGATGACATTATGATCACTATTCTACAAACGCTCCCCCGCTGAAATATGTTCCACTTGCTGTACTTCATTCCCCAGAACTAGATCCAGCATTTCCTTCCTCATTGGGCTGGCAACACATTGATCATAAAAGTTCTCTTGTAGACAGAAATTCCTCCCCATCTTTGTTCTTTCCGTTGTTACTATTCCAGTCTATATTAGGAGAATTGAAGTTTCCCATTATCCCTACTCAATTGTTCTTGCGCCTTTCTGTAATTTGACTGCAAATATACTTCCCTATCTCCTTCCCATTATTTTGTGGCCTATAATATGTACCTAACAGCGTAATAGCTCATCGATTTTTCCTTTATTTCAACCAAATAGCTTCTGTCTTTGACCCCTAACATATATCTTCACTCTCCAATGCTATAATAGTTTCGTTGATCAATACTGCCACCGCCCTCTTTTATTTTCCGTACCTATCTTCCCTTTTAGCTAGGAATATTAAGTTCCCAATGCACCTCTTCTTTGATCCAGGTCTCTGTTATTGCCATTATATTATAGTCCCAAGTGGCGACTTGTGCTCGGAGCTCACCAATCTATTTACCAGGCAGCGAGCATTTCCGCACATGCAGTCCAAACCTGTCTTAGACTGCCTCGCGTTTGCCCCTCTGTCTGATCCCTCCTATTTCTCAACCTTTCTTCACTCTAGTGCTATTGGTCTCTGTGCACCTTGCTTCCCCTCCCTAATGTTCCATCCCAGAGCCCATCTCCCTGCCAAATTAATTGAAACTTTCTTCATGGCACTAGTTAACATTCCTGCAAGGACCTTGTTCCCAGCCCCTCCACCTTGAACAGGCTTTTCTTACCTGACAGCTGGTCCCAATGCCCCAGGAATCTGAAGTCCTCCTTCCCGCACCATTTCTCCCTGCTATTTAATCGCCTCCCAAGCCCCTGAAACTCTGCCTGCAGGGCCTCAACTTTTTTCCTTCCTATATCATTGATTCCCACATGGATCATGATTTTCCCCCTAAAATGTTCTGCACCATCTCAGTGATGGAGCACCACCTTATAATCCCACTGAAAGTGGGATCAGGACACTGGTGACTACTGGTCTTTGAGAGAGCATGGGAGATAATGGAATCAACTGAGATCCCTAAAGCTCTGTACCTGTATCCTTCAAGCCATCTGGAGTGCTGCTCTGGATAAATCTGAATCCTGTAATCATTAATCTTTCCATTCAGTCTTCCAAGGCCTCCAGGCCATGAATAAATATGTCCACATTGGAACACTCACTGGCCTGGAGGCTTCTTTGTTATGGGAGCGGGTTTGTGGGTGTTACTGTAGCTGCTGCTTGCTCCAGAGTGCACTGAATCGATGAATACCTTTTTCTGATGGTGCCACAGAGGGTGGCATTGGACCTCACCAGTCACAACCATCTGGCACACATAATACGAGGGAGTACTCAGAGCCTCTATAAGTGTTTGACGTTCCACTAATGCCCTTATCTTTATGGCAGGATCCCTGAGATCATCATTCATTCATTCGAGTTAGGGGCTGACTTTTCTTGGGCCTCTCCCCATTATTGAGTTCCTCATTGACTGGATCCTCTGGCTTCCTCATGTACTATGACTTTCCCAGTGATTGTTTCTCATTGAAACTATTTATTTCACTCCACATGTCTCTGGCTGATGAATGATAATGATGGGCTGAATGACTGGGTGGGGGATTTCCAGGGATGCATCCCAGTGATTGTATCCTGGAATCTCCTCTTCTGGGACATCTTCCAGTGAATTTTATGTTCTTGTTTCTGCGGAGGTAAAAATAACAAGGAACTTCTGAGAATAGGAAACATTAGGAGGAGGAACACAGAGATCAAAATGTTTAGAGGAAGCTTGTCCCTTCACATAGATTCCCATAATGTGATGTGATACTGACTCGAGTCTGCCAGCGTGTGTAAGAATGAGGCAGGCCTACAAGGTAGTAAATCTTTCTCCTTTGGCCCGACAATCTCCTCTGAGTTCCATTGGAACTCCTCCATTGCTATAGCTACCTCCGAGAGGCTTAGTTTCTTCTTTGGAGTGAAACACTTCTGTTTCTCATCAACAGCTCAGAATATTGCGATTCACAGTGAGACTGGGAAATGGTTGGTGATGGTTAAACACCTGCAGCTGGGAACTCAACAAAAGGGGCCACATGCATTCCAGTAGCCTGTGTTGGTGCTCTAATTTGTGCCCCACACCACTCAGTGGCACCAATATTTTATTCCTTCACATTAGTACCAGTGCCAACTGCGATGCTGGGATGGAGAAAGTGAGCAGTCAAATCCACAGGAATTCTGGATGGTCCCAGTACTAAATTAAAATAGGCAAGTAAATTGTCTGAGGCTAAGACAGGTATCAGCTTGTGTGTGGATTCTCACCATGTATCTGTGTTGTGTCTTCAAATTTAATTTACAGCTCATCGTGTTTTTTTTCTGGTGTATGGAGTCTTTTCTATGATCATTCCAGCCATACCAATTCACAGAGGACTAAAATACAGTGAGTATTGATGAGAATGTGAAGAGCAACGATATTGGGGATAATGTCTGTGTGCTGGTGAGTTCTAAATGGGTTTGAATTGCATATCCCAAAGTAAGCAAATTATATGCAGTATCTCCCTGCACCGTTTTGCTCTGAATAATGAAGGTCCCGTTTGGGTCATATGGGATCTGTCATTCCCCCACCTTTCCGGCATGGACTCGATGGGCCAAATGGCTTCCTTCTGTGCTCTAAATGACTCTATGACTCTAGTTCATCCGTGACCTTCAGTCGGTCTCCCACCTGGTTCATATGGAACCTCAGTCAGTCTCCCATCTGTATTAACGGGAGCTTCAGCCCTGTCCTCCTTGTTTCAGGTGTATGTTTGTACCTTCCCCGATCTGTTCCCCCTTTATGTCTCCACTTGTGAATAGCCTTTTACTGATTCCCCATGAAGAATCACAGTTAGGGAACGTACCAAAGGACTGCTGGCACCCACTGAACCAGACCCACAAAAGATCTTGTGATTTCCCTCCCACAACTCTAAGTAGCCTTTGTGTGTACTTTAGATGGAGCAAAGTGAGTTAATTTGCACTACTCATCACAGAGTCTTTTTGGGAACTAAGACAATTGTCATGAATATGGCCCATGGGTCCTTCGCTCCTCTATACTCTAATCATACTGCATGCTTTGGTGTTTCAGAAGTAATCTAGAAAGGTTACAACACGGAAAGAGGCTGTTCAGCCCGTTGTGTCTTTGCCGGCTCTCTGCAAGAGCAACTCAGCTAGTCACACTCCTCTGCCTTTTCCCTGTAGCCCTGCAAATGTTTTTGTCTTCAGATAATTATCCAATTCCCTTTTGAAAGCCACGATTGAATCTGCCTCCTTCACACTTCCAGACAGTGCATTCCAGATCCAAACCAATTGCTGCGTAAATTTTTTTTTCCTCATGTCGTTTCTGGTTCTTTTGCCAATCACTTTAAATTGGTGTCCTCTGGCTCTTGACTCTTCCACCAATGGGAACTGTTTCTCCCTATCTACTCTGTCCAGACCCATCATGATTTTGAACACCTCTATCAAATCTCCTCTTAATCTTCTAAGGAGAACAAGCCCAGCTTCTCCAATCTAGCCTTGTAACTGAAGTTCCTCATCCCTGAACCATTCTCGTCAATCTTTTCTGCAGCCTTTCTCATGCCTTCACATCCTTCCTAAAATGTTATGCCCAGATGTGGACACAATATTCCAGTTGAGGCTGAAGCAGTGTTTTATAATGGTTCACCATGACTTCCTTGCTTCTGTATACTATGAGCTGGATTTTACCATAGGCGGACGGGACTTCGCCACCACGTAACAGTTGGTGGTGAACCCGCTTCCGCTTAGCCCGGGGATTCGACCCGCATTTTACTTTAATTGTCCCGAGATGGCACTTGCACCTGCTTGAGGGAGGAGTTCCCGCCTCAGTAAGCTGCCGGCCGATCAGCGGTCCAAGCTCTTAGTCCCAGCAGCACCACCAGGAGCAGTGGCCAGTGCTGGGACTGCAGCTCAGCCAACACCATGGAGCCAGGACGTCAGGTAAGTTGGGCTTGCATCGCCGGGGGGTGGTCGGTCGTGGCGGCGAGGCAAGGGTAGTTGTCTTGGGGGCGGGGGGGGCATCTTGGGTCCCAGGGGTGGGTTGGGAAGCAGGGGCGGCCCTCAATCGGGCACCCTCTACCCAACTGCCATGGCACCCCCACCGGCGCATGGAAAGGCTGGCAGCAATCGCTGGGCGGCATTTCACATCCCCAGCATGCCCGCTTGCCACGGCCAAGTTGGCTGGAGGCGGGAGCGGGGCAGGAAGGCCTCCCAGGACCTCCTGCTCAATTTTACAACGCCCCCATCCACCCCCATGACACCATACAACTCCCTGGGGCAGCATAAAATTGATCCCTATGCCTCTATTTATGAAGCCCAGGATCCTATATGCCTTATTAACCACTTTTTAAACCTGCACTGCCACTTCAACAATGTGTGCATATATGTTCCCAGGTCACTCTATTCTGCAAACTCTGTAGAATTATGTATTTTATTTTAATTTGTCTCTCCTCATTCTTCCTACCAAAATGAATCACGTCACACTTCTCTGCATTAAATATCATCTGACACTTGACTGCTCATTCCACCAACCTATGTCCTCTTGAAGTTTATCACTACCTTCCTCACAGTTCACAATACGTCCAAGTTTTGTGTCATCTACAAAATTTGAAATTGTGCCCTACATATATAGATCAAGAAAAGCAGTGGTCTTAATATTACCCTTGGGGAACCCCACTATAGACTGTCCTCCAGCCCAAACAACCATTCACCACCACTATGTATTGTGTCACTCAGCCAACTTTGTATCTGTGCAGCCACTGTCCCTTTTGTTCCATGGGCTTCAACTTTGCCGACAAGCCTGTTATGTGGTATTTTATCAAATGCCTTTTGAAAGTCCATGTACACCAATCAACCGTATTACCTGCATCAACCGTCTCTGTTACCTCATCAAAAAACTCAATCAAATTAGTTAAACGCAATTTTCCCTTAACAAATCTGTATTAGCTTTCCTTAATTAATCCACATTAGTCCAAGTGACTGTTAATTTTGTCTTGGGTATTGTTTCTAAAAGCTTTCCCTCCACCGATGTTAAACTAAGTGGCCTGCAGTTGTTGGGCTTATCCTTACACCCTTTTTTGAGCAAAGGTGTAACATTTGCAATTCTGCAGTCCTCTGGCACCACACCTGTATCTAAGGAGGACTTACTCAGTATCCTGAGAGGCATCCATCCAGTCCTGGTGAGCTATCAACTTTAAGTACAGCCAGTCTTTCTAATACCTCCACTTTATCAATTTTTAGCACATCCAGTAACTCAACTATCTCCACTTTCACTATGACTCTGGCAGCGTTGTCTTCCTTGGCAAAGACAGATACAAAGTAGTCATTTAGTACCCCTGCCATGCCCTGTGCCTCCACACGTAATTCCCCTTTTTGGTTCCTAATCAGCCCTATTTCTCCTTTTACCAACCTTTTACTATATATATGCCTGTAGAAGACTTTTGGATTCCCTTTTATATTAGCTGCCAGTCTCTTCTCATACTTTATCTTCGCTGCTCTTATTTCTTTTTTCACTTTCCCTCGGAACTTTCTATATTCAGCCTGATTCGCACTTGTTTATCAGCCTGACGTTTGACATATGCACCGTTTTGCTGCTTCATCTTATTCTCTATCTCTGTCATCATCCAGGGAGCTCTGGATTTGTTTGTCCAACTTTTCCCCATGGGAACCTACCTCAACTATACCTGAACTGTCCCCTCTTTAAAGACACCCATTGTTCAATTGCTGTTTTGCTTGCTAATCTTTGATTCCAGTTTACCTAGGCCAGATCCATTCTCACCTCATTGAAATTGGCCCTCCCCCAATTAATTATTTTTATTCTGGATTGCTGTTTGTTCTTTTCCATAGTTAACCTTAACCATATGATACGATGATCACTGTCCCTTAAATGATCCCCTACTGACACTTGATTCACATGTCTGACCTCGTTCCCCAGAAGCAGATCTAATAATGCCTTCTTCCTTGTGGGATCGGAAACATACTGATCTAGAAAATTAACTGCCAACCAGTGGAGCGGCTGTAATGACCACAGTACACAATGAAGCATGTCTAAAGGGCACTTTATTTGTTGGTGTTTCCAATATGTTTTTTATATTAATAATTATTTAAATTTAAGACTGAATTTTAATCAGTAAAAAATAATACTCATCCTCTACCTACAGTTATAGAATGCCAGCATCGTCTGAGTTACATTTCAGGAACTATTGCAGCTACAGTGGTGGTTTATGTGTTTATTGTAGGGATATCATTTGTCATCTTTTTGAAGTACAGTAAGTGCTGATTCTCTTGATACATTATCAGTAACAGAATGAGAAATTGTATTGAATATATTAATTATATTATTGATATGGTGTTAGAATTCTATTCACAAGAACACAAGAAATAGGAGCAGGAGTAGACCACATGGCCCATTGAGCCTGCTCCACCATTCAAAACGATCATGGCTGATCTTAGGCTTCAACCCCACTTTTCCGCCGATTCGCCATATCCTTTGATTCCCTGAGGGACCAAAAATCTGTCATTCCCAGCCTTAAATGTATTCAATGATTGAGCATTCACCACCCTCTGGGGTAGAGAATTCCAAAGATTCACAATCCTTTGCGTGAAGTAACTTCTCCTCATCTCAGTCTTAAATGATTGGCCCCTTATCCTGAGACTGTGCCCCTGTGTTTTAGATTCCTCGACAACGAAAATAATCTCTGTGTCTACCCGATCCAACCCCTTCAGAATCTTGTATGTTTCAATGAGATTGCCTCTCATTCTTCTAAACTCCAGAAAGTATGGCTCAATTTAGTCAGCCTCTCATCATAGGACAACCCCCTCATTCCAGGGACCAATTTAGTGAACCTTCGCTGTACCTCCTCCAATGCAAGTATGTCCTTTCTTAAATGTGGAGACCAAAACTGCACACAGTACTCCGAATGTGAGCTCACCAAAACCCTCTACAATTGAAGCAAGACTTCTTTATTTTTATACTTCAATCCCCTTGCAATAAAGGCCAACATGCCATTTGCCTTCCTGATTGCTTGCAATACCTGCATGTTAACTTTATGCATTCTTTCTACAAGCACACCCAAGTCTCTTTGAATATCAACACTTACATGTTTCACACCTTTTCAAAAGAATTCTACTTTTCATTCTTACGACCAAAGTGAATAACTTCACACTTCCCCACATTATACACCATCTGCCATCTAGTTTCCCACTCTCTTAACCTGTTTTATCTCTTTGCAGCCTCTCTGTGTCCTCCCCACAGCTTACCTTTCCATCTACCTTTGTATCATCAGCAAACTTAGATACATTACCCCCTGTCTCTTCATCGAAGTCATTAATATTGATTGCAAATAGCTGAGGCCCCAGCACTGATCCTCCAGCACACTACTATTCACTGCCTACCAAATTGAAAATGCCCCATTTATGCCCACTGTTTTCTTCCTGTCTGTTAACCAATCCTCTGTCCATGCTAATATATTACCCCTAACTCCATGAGCCCTTATCCTGCCTATTAACCATTTGTGCGATACCTTATCGAATGCCTTTTGGAAATCCAGGTATACTACATCTGCTGGTTCCCCTTTATCTACTCTACTAGTTACATCCTCAAAAATCTTTAATAAATTTGTCAAACAGATTTCCCTTTAGTAAATCCATGTTGACTTGTTCTAATCGTACTGTGCATTTCTAAGTGCATTGTTAAGACTTCTTTCATAAAAGATTGCAGCATTTTCCCATTGACTGATGTTAGGCTAACTGGCCTGTAGTTCCCTGTTTTCTCTCTCCCTCCTTTCTTGAAAAGTGGTGTAACATTCAATTTGTACATTCTTCCTATTTTTCCCAACATAAAATTTAGTTTAAATGTTAGTGTAAATTGATTCATACATGCTTCCTCATTTATTAAATTTCTATCCATTGCACCTTTTCGCATTAAAAATCCATCAATAGACTCTCCATCCCTTAAACCACCAATCATATATGGTTGCATGTAAAACTTCCATCAGTAAACCTCAATCCATTATCTTTCCAGTTTAAACCTTCATAATTAATTCTCTAATCATTAAATCTCCATCAATAAATCTCCCATCGACATGATCTTTTCAGTGCATCAAATTCAAGAAAAGTTCAGTAAACAGAACAAGGATCTCTACATGGTGTTCATTAACCTGACCAAGGCCTTCGACACAGTAAACGGTGAAGGCCTGTGGAAAGTGCTGTACAAATATGGCAGCCCAGAAAAGATGATCAGGGTTGTCAGCTCGTTTCGTGACAGCATGATGGCCGGTATGATGCAGAATGGTGCCTTATCGGATGCCTTTCCTGTCACCAATGGCACCAAACAAGGCTACGTAATGGTTCCAATTTTGGCCATGCTCTTGTATGCACTCAAAGATCTCGACATAAGAACACACATTCAGTTCAGGACAAATGGCAACCTCTTTAATCTGCAAAGGCTCAAGGCTCACACAAAGATCAAAGAGCGGCTACTAAGTGAACTCTTGTTTGCCAATGACTGCTCTCATAGCACACAGTCGGGAGGCCACCCAGCTGCTTGTTGACTGCTTTGCCCAAGCCTCAGAATGCTTCGGCCTTGCAACACGTCTGAAAAAGACAGAGATCTTGTACCAACCTTCTCCTGGCCACAAACTCCAAGACCCCATAGTCACAATCAACGGTACACACCTCAACTCCATTTAGAAGTTCTGCTATCTACCTCTCCTACAACACCATGTTGGATAATGAAATCACCCATCGCCTGGCAAAAGCAAGCTCAGCATTTGGCAGGCTTACCCGCAGGCTTTGGAGAGAGCATGGAGTGTATCTCAAAACAAAGATCAAATTCTACCAGGCAGTGGTTCTCGCATCACTTCTCTATGGCTATGAGGTATGGACAACCTACTGGCGTCACATAAAGTAACTAGATGCATTCCACCTTTGCTGTTCAAGATCTATCTGTAACATCAAGTGACAAGACAAAATCCCTAACACCAAAGTTCTTGCAAGGTGCCACATACTTGGTTTTGAGAGCATGTTCATCAGAGCTCAGCTTTGCTGGGGTTCGCATGGAGAATTCCCGCATACAAATGGCGGTATTCTGCAACCAGCTCAGCACAGGAATCCGCATCATAGGACATCCCAAATTTAGATGCAAAGGCAATTTGAAATCCAATCTCAGAGCCTATAAGCTGGACACCGCAATCTGGGAAAAAAGCAACCACTGACAGATCCAAATGGAGAAGGCTCTGTCATCAAGCAATCTCAACATTTGAGGAGAACAGAGTCAGGTCCCTACAGGACAAGCGAGCATGCAGCAAAGCCAGTGCCTTCTCCCACCCCTCTAACATTGACTTCATATGTAATATTTACAATCTGATCTGTAAATCAAGATATGGTTTAGCATCAATTATGAGACGACCAGTCTCCTTGCTGAGCTCTCATCCGTTGAAGCGACGGGAGAATCCATCAACTATTAAATCTCCAATAAATCTCCATCCATTCAACCTTTGCCAATAAACATCCATCAATCAGATTTCATCCTTTAAACCACTGTCGTTAGACATTTGCCCAACAATCTTCCATTAATTGAACCTCCATCCATTAAACTTTCATCAAGAAACCTCTATCCATTCAGCTTCCATCAATAATATACAGTTACAGTAACATAGTGGTTATGTTATTGGACTAATAATCCAGAGGCTTGGACTAATGATCCAAAGACGTGAGTTTAAATCCCACCACGGCAGCAGAGTAATTTAAATGAGTCCAAATTAGTGATGATGACCATCTGATTCATTAATGTCCTTTTGGAAAAGAAATCTGCCGTCCTTACCCAGTCTGGCTTATATGTGTCTCCATACCTGCAACAATGTGGTTTGTGTACCAAACTTCTAAGAAAAATCATAAGAATAAAACAGGATGAGCTACCCAGCATCAACTTAGCATGATAAAGGCACACCCAGCTCTGTCAACGGTGCAAAGACCTCCTCATGAACAAACAGGCAAAATTGGGAGAGCTCTCTCACAGACTAGTCAAGCAACAGCTGGATGTCGTTATACTTGCAGAATCATATATTTAAGCCAATGACCTAGACTCCTCCATCACTATCCCTGCATGTGTCCTGTCCCCATGGCATGACAGATCAACAAGAGGTGGCAGCACAATGGCATACAGTTGGGAAGAAGTAGCCCTGGAAATCCTCAAAGGTGTCTCTGAAGCCCCTGAAATCTAATGGCATTAGATCACACATTGGCAACCAAACCTCCTTGCTGATTACCACCATGTTGAACACCACTTAGAAGAACCACAGAAGGTTGCATTTTTATTTTTTTGCTTTTCGATCATCAGCAAGGTGATGGAAAGTGTTGTCGACTGCGCCTAAGGAGTGACACTTACTCACCAATAACCTGCTCATCAGTGCTCAGTTTGGGTTATGCCAAGACCACTCAGCCATGGAGCTCATTACAGCCTTGGTCCAAACATGGACAAAAGAGCTGATTTTCAGAGGTGAGGTGAGTGTAGTAAAATTGAGCCTCAATAAAAATGATCCTTAGTAAAAATGAAGTTAGTGGGAATCAGGGGATAACTCTCCACTGGCTGGAGTCATTCCTAGCACAAAGGAAGATGCCCCAGGACATCACAGCAGGAGCTCCTCGGGGTAGTGTCCTAGGCATGAACATCTTCAGCCGCTTCATCAATGACCTTCCCTCCATCATAAGGTCAGAAGTGAGGATGGTCACTGATGATTACACAATGTTCAGTTCCATTCTCAACTCTTAAGATGATGAAGCAGTCCCTGCCTGCATGCAGCATGACAATGATATTCAGGTTTGGGCTGAAAAGTGGCAACTTATATTTGCGCCACACAAGTGCCAGGCGATGACCATCTCCAACAAGAGACAGTCAAACTACCATCTACAAAGCACAAATCAGGAGTGTGATGGAATACTCTCCACATGCATGGATGAGTGCTGTTCCAATAACACTCCAAAAAACTTGATGTCATCCAGGACAAAACAACCCACTTGATTGGCACTCCATTTATCACCTTAAACATTTACTCCCTGCATCACCGGCATATTATGGTTGAATTGTGTGCCCCCTACAACATGCATTGCAGCAACTCACCAAGGCTTCTTCAACAGCACCCTCCAAACCCACGATCTCTACCGTTTAGAAGAATGAGGGCAGCAGGCGCATTGGAACACCACTACCTGCAAGTTCACCTCCAATCACACCCCATCCTGACAGAAATATATCGCCATTCCTTCATTGTTCCGGGGTTAAAAGCCTGGAACTCATGTCCTTCAGCATTGTAGGAGTTCCTTCAACATTGTAGGAGTACCTTCACCACATGGACAGCAGTGATTCAAGAACGTTTTATGGACAGGTGGGAAATAGTGTGGCCAGTTTTCACTGGTCACCTGCCAAATGACCACAAATAATGGGCTGGATTTTAAGCATCCACCACCAGGAGCAACGGCGGACAACAAAATGGTGGCCCACGTATGTGGGCCGTGCACCACCATGCTGCTGCAATCTTCCTCGCGGCAGCCCACCCCCCCCCCCCAATCACGTGGAGGGGGTGGGCACTCCGACGCCAGCAATGGCGTCAGCTGCCTGCTTGTTGGTGCCATTTTTAAAGGGCAGCTGGCTAATTAAAAATTTTAAAGTTATGGCCCCCCCTCACTGTACTGACAACAAATATGCTGCCCCTTTTCCACCCCCCCCAATAACAGTAAAATTAAGTACTTGACCTTTCAAACATGATGTCCCCCCTAAACCCCCCTCCCCCACCCCCAATCTGAACAAAGTGCACAGGCCACGCCTTCCCAACATCCCTTGCACTACTGATGTAAATTTGACCCCACTTCCCCTCCCCCACCCCATACTAAAAATCTTAAGTTGTCCCCTTCCCCACCACTGCGGCGCCTGCTTTCCCCAGACAGGACAGTGAAGGCAACTGAGTACCATCTGGCACCTAGAAGATTGCGGCCCGACCATAAGATTTCAGGTACCTTTATTTAAATTTATTAATTTAATTAATTTACATGTAAGCAGGGTCCCATCGCCCAGTGGTGGGGAGGCCGCCAGGAAGATCAGGTCCATCCCTCCCACACCGGGCTCCATGGTGGGCCTCTGCTGGAACAAAATTGTGGTCCCCCCCCCCCCCCCCCCAACCCCCTGCAGTGGAGCCTGACATTGGGAGCTCTGTAAAATCCCGGCCATCATTTTTGTTTAAACTAGTGTTTCAGTCAAATAAACAGTGACAGGTTTTTTCATGTGTTTAAAGCAGATTAAATATTTATTGAACAATAATCACCTGAAATGTTCGCAACACCACCCATGCATACATTGATTCTCTCATGCACACTCAAGATTGATAAAAGGTAAGAGGTGTTAAGAGTTCTAGGTGTAAAAGTCTGCTGTTTTCAGGAAAAACCTGTGGGACTCTCTTGGAAGGTAAGTTTTTAAAGTTGCAAACCTGTTTGCTGGTTGTCTCGCCTTTGCTGGGTTGCTAAAGTCTTCGGGCAGTCAACACTTCAGTTTGAAGACAGTGCTGGTATTTCTTAAATTCAGTTTTCACAGGAGAAGGAGTTGTCCAAAAGGAAGTCTCATTTCTCTGCTGCAGTTGGTTGCCAACTCATCTCAGCAGGGTTCAAATGTCTTAGCTGAAATTGATCTCTTTCTCTCAGCCTTGTGCTGGAATTGAAGATGGCTTTTGATGTTCTCTCTGTGGCTGGAGATCTCAGACTGATGTTCTGATGACTTGATGATTGAGTGACCAAAAAGGTTACCTTTAAAGGTAAATTCACAAAGTGTTATTTTCACCCATGTGACTTTAGGCTTTCAGTTCCTCAAGGGCTATACAATAGCTTCTGGCTTCAGCCCATTTTGATATAATGAGGGATATTCACACTTTATTGTAGTGATTATAGCTGAAGATGGAGCATTTGTTTTAGCTCACTTTGTGGATAGTTCACATCCATGTGTAATGAGTTGTTTAATTTCAATGCAGACGGGGTTAATGAGTTTCAGTTCTGGCAGACATGAATGTGTATTTCAGTGCAGGAGAAGGTATGTGTCATGTGACTTTGTCCTCCCATCTTGTTGAAGGCAAATGTACCAGTTTTTTAAAACAGTTTTTTAAATAACTCTTCGGTTTATTTTTGTATTTCCATCGTTGCACTTCCCATGAGTGTGACAATGGTGACTCACCACCACCTTCTCAAGGGTGATTTGGACTAGGCAATAAATGCTGATCTTGCCAGTGATGCCCACATCCCATGAATGAATGAATTAAAAAGAATCACTAACCATTAAACTTGCAGCAATAAACCTCCATCTGTTCTATTTCCAGTTAAATTTTCATAATTAATTCTCTATCCATTTAACATTCATTATTAAATTTCAATCAATTAGACCCCAATCATTAAACGTTCATCAATTAACTTCCATCCAGTGAACTACTGTCATTAAACCTCCATCCTTTAAACCTTTGGTCATGAATCTTCCATCAATGAAACTCCCATCCATTAAATGTCCATCAGTCAATCTCATGAAATTTCCTAAGTTATTATCATTTCAAACCATTATCAATAATGCTCGGTCCATTAAATGTCCATTCAATTAGCTTTCACCCATCATTAAATGTGAAACCCATTAATTATACCAATTGTTGAGCTCCATCTATTAGGCCCCCAATAATTAAGCAAACTTTTCTGGTGGGCAATTAAAGATGAGGATAATGAGATGATGGATAATCGAGCCTGTGAAAGGTAACTGGACAATCAGTGTCTTATATACAAAAATCTTGCCTCTTCACTAATATGTTTGGTCTTCCAGTTCATTTTCTCATTGACACATAAAAGTGGACTGTTCTGAGTCTCTGCATTTCAGGCTGGCAGCTTTTTGGAAATCCACTAGTGAACTGCCTACAACTTTCCAACTAGCTGCCACCTCTTGCAACACTCTGCTCATGCAAGAGTCTTGCATGATCCTGCCCAGCCCCTTCACTGAAATTTTCAAAAAATATTCTGATCATTATAGTCAGGACAAGCTGAGTAAGTTGTGCGCACCTCCCTTTTTCCCAAGCTTCTCCACCATGAGCCCAATCACTTATTATCACACTCCAACTTCTGCACTATTACACATTATACTTTGTTCAGGTCTTAAACCTGAACAAAGGAAAGTATGAAGGAATGAGGGGCAAGTCGGCTATAGTGGACTGGGAAAATACATTAAAAGATTTGACGGCAGACAGGCAATGGCTAGTATTTAAAGAAGTATTACATAGATTACAACAAATATACCCTCTAAGACACAAAAACCCAATGGGAAAGGTGAATCAACTGTGGCTAACAAAAGAAGTTAAAGATTGCAATAGGTCAAAGGAAGTGGCTTGTAAGGTTGTCAGAAAAAGTGATAAACCCAAGGATTGGGAGCAATTTAGAATCCAGCAAAAGAGGACCAATAAACTGATAAAAGGAAAAGAGATTATCAAGGCAAGCTAACTAGAAACATAAAAGCAGACTGTAAAACCTTCTTTAGATATGTGAAAAGGAAACAGTTAGCAAGGATGAATGTGGGTCCATTGCAGACAGAGACAGGAGAGTTTGTGGTGGAGAATGAGGAAATGGCGGAGAGGCTAAACAATTACTTTGTGTCTGACTTCACGGAGGAAGGCACAGAAAATCTCCCAGAAATACTAGGGAACCAAGGGACCTGTAAAAATGAGGAACTGAAAGTAATTAGTATCAATAAAGATGTAGTACTCAAAATTAATTAGATTGAAAGTTGATAAATCCCCTGGACCTGATGAGCTACATCCCAGAGTATTGAAGGAGGTGGCTATGGAGATAGTTGATGCATTGATGGTTATCTTTCAAAATTCTGTAGATTCTGGAAGGGTTCCTGCAGACTAGAAAGTAGCAAATGTAACCCCACTATTTAGGAGGAAGCGAGAGAGAAAACAGAGAACTACAGACCTGTTAGTTTGACATCAGTAGTAGGGAAAATGTTAGAATCTATTATAAAGGATGAGATAACTGGACATTTGGAAAATAATGATATGATTGGGCAGAGTCAACATGGATTTGTGAAAGGGAAATCATGTTTGAGAAACATGTTGGAGTTTTTTGAGAATGTTACTTGCAGCATAGTTAAAAGAGAACCAGTGGCTGTCATAGAGTCATACAGCACTGAAACAGGCCCTTCAGCCCACCAAGTCTGTGCTGACCATCAACCACCCATTTATACTAATCCTACGTTAATCCCATATTCCCTACCACAATCCCCTCCTACATTAATCCCATATCACCTACCTACACTAAGGGCAATTTATAATGGCCAATTTACCTACCAACCTGCAAGTCTTTGGTGATGGGAGGAAACCAAAGCACCTGGCAGAAACCCACGCAGTCACAGGGAGAACTTGCAAACTCCACACAGGCAGTACCCAGAACTGAACCCGGGTCGCTGGAGCTGTGAGGCTGCAGTGCTAACCACTGTGCCACCCTGTAGCATATTAGGATTTTCAGGCGACTTTTGATAAAGACTGACATAGGAGGTTAGGAAACAAAATTACAGTACATGGGATTGGGGTAATATACTGGTATGGATTGAGAATTGGCTAACAGACAGAAAGCAGAGAGTAGGAATAAATGAGTCATTCTCAGGATGGCAGGCTGTTACTAGTGGGGTACCGCAAGGATCAGTTTGGGCCACAGCTGTTCACAATCTATATAAATGATTTGGATATGGGGACTAATTTTACTATTTCCACATTTGCTGATGACATAAAACTAGGAGGGAATGTAAGTTGAGGAGGATGAAAGGAGGCTTCAAGGGGATTTGGACAGGCTAAGTGGGCAAGAACATGGCAGATGAAATATAATGTGAATAAGTGTGAAATGATCCACTTTGGTAGAAAAAACAGAAAGGCAGAGTATTTCTTAAATGGTGAGAGATAGGGAAGTGTTGATGTCCTTGTTCGTGAATCACTAAAAGCTATTATGTAGGTGCAGGAAGCAATTTAGAAGGCAAATTGTATTTTGGCCTTCATTGCAAGGGGATTTGAGTACAGGAGTAAAGATGTATTGCTGCAATTGTATAAAGCCTTGGTGAAACAGCACTTGGAGTATGGTGTACAGTTTTGGACTCCTTATCTAAGGAAGGATATACTTGCCATACAGGGAGTGCAACGGAGGTTCTTCAGACTAATCTCTGGGATGGTGGGATTGTCTTATGAGGAGAGATTGCAGAAACTGGGCCTATAAGTTTCGAAGAATGAGAGGTGATCTCATTGAAACTTACAAAATTCTTACAGGGTGTGACAGGGTAGATGTGAATAGGATGTTTCCTTGGCTGGTGAGTTTAGAACAAGGGGACACAGTCTCAGAATAAAGGGTAGGCCATTTAAGACTGAAAGAAGGAGGAACGTCTTCACTCAGAGGGTGGTGAATCTGTGGAATTCTCTATCCCAGAGGGCTGTGGAAACTTAATCATTAAGCATGTTCAAGACTGAAATCAATAGATTTCTGAATACTAATGACATAAAGGGATATGGGGATAGTGGGGGAAAATGACATAGAGGTAGATTATTAGCCATGATCTGTTTGAATGGTGGAGCAGGCTGGACGATCCAGATGGCCTACTGCTCCTATTTCCTATGATCCCATACAGATCAGAAAGAAATACACACGCACCAATAGTTACCCTAAATTTTTAAAACACTTCATTCTACTTGGCTGGTTGCATCAAGGTGCACATCTCAAACTGGACCAGATGTAGTCAAATTGAAATTAATTGGCAATTTATGTGTTGTACGTTTTGTAACATTTTAGAGCATTGGTGTAAAAATTTTCAACCTGTATGAGAAACCAACTCCCATCAAATCAATCACACAACTATCCCTAAAACTCAGCAATCGACTCAAGTCTGGTTGCTAATGGTGTGCTGCCTTATCAAACAGTCCTAATCACAGTCACAGTATCTCTGAGGCTGATAGTATAGACAAAAGTGCAGGTTACTTGCACATTAATCAATGCCTTTTGTATTATATTTACAGTGATGTCATGGGATAAAAGTGAAAAACTCTCCACACTGACATCAAGATGAGAGTTCCTACAATTTAAGCGCTGTATACTGTAATGAGGTAAAAGAAGCAGCACTCGTCTCTTGGATTGGGAATACAGGGACACTGATTCTGTCCACACATCATGTCAACTCTCTTTTCAACAATGGTCACTGGGAAGCAATCAGAAGTGAGGAACTTGGCTGACTTGTACTTGCAGCCATCTCTACCCCTTAGGCACTCCTCTTTATTTCACTGATGATTAAGTGATCTGACACACTGGGAAACACATTGCTGTGTTCTAGAGTTACCGAACTAAGCTACTGAGAATCTACACCTGTAGAGATGCCTGATATGGTGTACACTCTATGCCCATAAGAACACAAATCTAGAGGGCTTAAGCACTGGCTGCAGAGCCAAGGGTTAGGTATTACCCCCGCAGTGTGCACAGGGATACTGCTGGGGTTTCACCAGCTAAGAGCACAACGCCCACCAATGCAGATCACTGTCCAGCACGGCCCTTCCTACCAGTTCAGACATTAGCCTTCAGGCTTTCTGGAGCTGAGTGGGAAGAATCCAAACCCCAAATGACAAATCTACCCCTGCAGGTTCTATTAGTGAGTCAGACTTACTGTTCAATCATTAAGAGTAACCAAGACTCCTGTGAGCCTGATTCAGGTATTAGATTATTACAGAGGGGTGACTTAGGAACATTGAACTACTGCCCCAGTCAAGAGATTTACATCAGAATAGATACAGGGTTAAATCTGGGATCATCTGGGCATTTAGCTACACCCCATGAGGTATATACCCACTGAGACATGGTGTGAACTATGAAAAATATTTTAAGTAGTACATACCGCAGTTCCTCTTAGAATCATTTATTTTTAAAAGCATAGAAGGAAGCCATTTGGCTCATCATGCCTGTGCCAGCTCTCTGACAGAACTATTCATTTAGTTCCATTCCCCTGCCCTTGCTCCACCTGTATCTGTTTTTCTCCTTTTGAAGACATTTCTCCACTTCCCTTTTAAAAACTTATGGAATCTGCTTCCCCCACTGTTTCTGGTCAAGCCAATTCTCAGCTCTTCATTCTTTTAGTGAAGATCTTCAATTTCATCTAGTTGCTGACATACTCACCCATGGAAATTGGTAACCAGTCCCGCTTGAGAAAATAGAAACCCTTTCCGTCCAATCTTCACTAAAAGGGTGATCGCCAGGGAACGCTCAGTCAGTTTGATGAGTTGATGAAATTAGAGAACCTTTGTTCAGCTTTGAAACCTGCTTCCTACACATTGAGACATACTGAAATATCCAGCCACACAAACTTGCAATCACTGTGCCTCCTTACCATTTGGGATAATTTCCCTGTCCTGTGTTACATCCGGAAAATGAATATCCTGACACAGCATTGCCCTAAAGTGGGCTCTTCCTTCTCAATGGATTCTTTTACAAGTTGGGAATCAGCAGGAGCATCGATGACTGACATCGATGAGGTTTGCTTTCCCTGTGAATATTAAGCAACATGTTAGAATTACATCAACATACCTCCTCACCCAGCAAATCTGTCTGAATAGTTTACAGACTTAAGACTTGGATTGACTGGTGACAATAGCATTGGACATGCACTAAACCAGTTTGTACAACTCTTGTCTGTTATTTTAGCAGAGGTGTAACCCATCTGAAATAAACTGGGCAATATCTACATTCAGATAGACTTGAAAGAAGCACATGCTAGTTACACCAGAAGTAATTGCTGGAAATTCTTAGTAGGTCAGGCAGCATCTTTGGAGAGAGAAACATTTAACGTTTCATGTCAATGGCCTGTCGATGACTCTGGTAATTGTTTCTCTCTCCACAGATGCAGCCTGATATGGGTATTTCCAGCAATTTCTGTTTTTGTTTCAGATTTCTAACTTCTGCAGTATTTTGCATTTGTGCTAACAGTCATTCCTAGGCTGTGATTGTTCCTCACACTGAGCATAAGGTTAAAACATTGTTGCAATCAAAGCCAACTGGGAATGTTTATTTTTCCATTGTCATTCAGAACAAGTCACACATACCAGCTTTCAAAGTTATGTATTTCAAGTAAAGGTGGTACAGCGAGTCAGACCCATTTGGCAGCTTCAGCCTGTCCTAAGTGCTGCTTTGATACAGGGTATACAGTGTGTCAGGCTTCCCAATGCAGAGGTAGCACAGACAGGGCAAGAGCCAGATGCATGGCGGGCACCACAAGCAATGGAGTCAGTCCATGGCACTCTGTATGAAAAGACCAGCATCTGTGACACATCAGATCAGCAGGGTGATACTGGCGGCTCTTTGTCTTGAACAATCCAGTGGAGACTCTAGGATTGTATGTGGTTGCATAAAACTCCATAAAGGTATAGAACCCACTGTCCAATAGCCCAACAACACAATCTACAGCAGCTGAAGTACATTTGTTCATCATATAACTGTAGAGCTCCCGCCGTTTGTAAATATTGTCAAACACTTTTCAGCTCACCATTTATCAATCAGAGATCTAATATGTAAACAGCCTCTTAAAGGAGTAAGCTACCAAGTGTCGGTGCTGGATCCCTTCCTGCTGCGTCATACTGGGATCTACTGAAATAATGAGTGCACAGCCCCATTTAAAACTAAATTGAATGGGTTCCCCCAGTCACCACATGCCTACACCTCTCTCTGACTGCTCAAAATCCAGTGGAGCAAGTCAATGGGGCATATTTTCATCTGAATTTATTTCAACCTGAAATTGTTTAAAACTAATTTAATGGTCCTACATATGACCTACCTTTTTATTAAAAAAAAAACACCTTTGATAAAACTGTCAATGCTTGTGTGGTACCAGGTGTTATATATTATACACTGAATCTGTTACATGTTCAATATGTTATTTATGGTATATTACAGCCCTTATTATGTGTGGTATATTACAGCCTTTATTATGCATGATCCATTGCAGCTCTTTGTGGTAAATTGCAGCACTTGTTAAGTGTGGTATATTATAACAATGATTACATGTGATATATTGCAACATTTGTTATGTGTGGTACATTACAGCCCTTATTATGCATGGTATTTTCTAGCACTTGTTATATGTAGTATGTTGCAATACTTGTTATATCTCATATTACAGCACTTGTTATGTGTTTTATATTGCAGCACTTGTGTGTGGTATATGACTGCACTTGTTATGTGTGGTATGTTATAGCACTTGTTGTGTGTAGTATATTACAGTGCTTGTTGTGTGGTATATTACAGTACTTGTGTGGTACTTTGTAGCACTTGTTATGTGTAGTATATTACAATGCTTGTTATGTGTGGTATGTTACAGCATTTATGTGTGCTGATTTTCAACACCATATATTAAGGGCAGCACAGTGGCGCAGTGGTTAGCACCGCAGCCTCACAGCTCCAGGGACCCAGGTTCAATTCCGGGTACTTTCTATGTGGAGTTTGCAAGTTCTCCCTGTGCCCGTGTGGGTTTTCGCCGGGTGCTCCGGTTTCCTCCCACCGCCAAAGACTTGCAGGTGGTAGGTAAATTGGCCATTGTAAATTGTCCCTAGTGTAGGTAGGTGGTAGGGAATATGGGATTACTGTAGGGTTAGTATAAATGGGTGGTTCTTGGTTGGCACAAACTCGGTGGGCCGAAGGGCCTGTTTCAGTGCTGTATCTCTAAATAAATATTTGGTCCCTTTCGGAAGATTATTGTTGTTGGCTGGTTAAATGTTCTATAATGCAGGATGGAGGGATTGATGAAGCAAGTGGGGCAGAATATAAGGAGGGGTGTTCAGTGTAAGGTTTGAGGGAACAAGCTGGTCAGTAGAACCACTGAGTGATTAGGTTATCCCACTGTAGCAGTCTCGGCCAGAACCGCCTGGTCTCCTGTCTCCTCTTCCTGGGACTACTGCCTCCAAGGACTGTCTGAGGCTCTTGTCTTCCTTTCCTGGGACTGTCTGGCGATCCTGCCTCTGCTCCCCAGGGACTGTCCGCCATGGGATTTGAACTCTGTGCCTTTTGGCTCAAAGGTGGGTATGTTATACACTAAGCCAAAGGCTGACTCCATATTTGAAGCAGTTAAAGCTTTCTGAAGGTGACTATGTAAAAATCACAGAATTGTTACAATGCAGAGGCCATTTGGCCCATTGTGTCCGTGTCGGCTCTCCAAATGAGCAGTTCACTTAGTGCCATTCCCCCACACCCCTGCACATTCTTCCTGTTCATATAACAGTCTAATTCCCTTTAGAATGCTTCAGTTGAACCTGCCTCCACCACATACTCGGGCAGTGCATTCCAGACCTTAACCACTCTCTGAACCTTCTCTATTCAGCCTGGTTTTCAATAGTATTTTCTACCTGCCATCTGTCATAAGCACACTTTTTCTTCTTAATGTCGATCTCTTTTGTCATCCAGGGAGCTCTGTTTACCCTGCCTTTCCCCTTTGAGGGAACATACCTTGACAGTGCCCAAACTATCTCTTCTTTAAAGGTAGCCCATTGTTCAGATAGCATTTTTCCTGCCAACCCTTGACTCCAATTTATTCATTCCAAATCTATTTTTACCCCATTGAAGTTGGCTTTCCCCCAGTTAATTATTCTTACTTTGGATTGTTCTTTGTCCTTTTCCATAGTCAGCCTAAACCTTATGATACAATGCTCATTGTCCCCTACAGGAGATGGTAGTGTAGTGATAATGTCATTGAACTAGTAATCCTGAGACTGAGGCTAATGCCCTGGGGACATGGGTTCAAATCAGCTGGTTGATTTTCAATTAATTAAAATCTGGTAATGCTGCTGAAACTAACATCAATTGTCATAAAACCCCATCTGATTCACTGATGTCCTTTAGGGAAGGAAATCTGCCATACTTAGCGGGTCTGGCCTACATGTGAATCCGGACCCACAGCAATGTGGGTGACACTTAACTGCCCTCTGAAATGGCCTAGCAAGCCATTCAGTTCAAGGGTAATTAGAGCTGGGCAACAAATGCTGGCCTTGCCAGTGATGCCCACATCCCATGAAAGAATTAAAAAAATGATCTACTTGGCCTACCTCATTCCCAAGAACCAGGTCTAGCAGTGTCTCCTTTCTCGTTGGAGTAGATATATACTGCTGTAGAAAATTTTCCTGAACACACTCTAGGAACTGTTGCCCTAACTGCCCTTTACACGACTACTATTCCAGTCTATATTTGGATGATTAAAGTCCCCCATTATAACTACCCGATAATCTTTGCACCTCTCCATAATTTCCTCGCAAATTTGTTCCTCCACATCCTTCCCACTAGTTGGTGGCCTATAGACGAGCAATGTAATAGCACCATTTTTGTTCCTTAGCTCTTGCCAAATTGATTCTGTTCTCGACCCCTCTGGGACATCTTTTTTCTCCATCACTGCAATGCTGTCCTTAATCAATACCGCAACCACTCCCTTTTTTCCCTTTCCTGAACACCTTGTATCCAGGAATATTTAACACCCAGTCCTGTCCTCCTCTGAGCCAGGTCCTGGGATAGCCACAACATCATATTTCCACATCGTTCTGTGCCTGTAACTCACCAAACTTATTTACCACACTCTGTGCATTCACATACATGCACAATAACCCTGATTTAGGATTTATTACTTTCTCCCTAACTCTGACCTCACCTAATAACTTACTATTCCCTACTCTAGTGCTACCTATCTCTCCCAGTATTCTGGGCACCTTGGTATTTCTCTGTGATATTTCCTCCTGGTTCCCACACCCCTGCCAAGTTAGTTTAAACCCTCACCAATAGCACTAGCAAATCGCCCTTAGAAGGCAAGAAAGTACCAATTTAGATCTGGAAATTCTCCTGGCAATTCAAAAAGCACAAAGGTCATGTGATCCAATTAGCTGCAGGTCTCTTCTTTGCTAGCCCCCTTGTCTCGAGAGATAATGGGTAAGCGCCTAGAGATGGTCAGTGGTTTGTGGAGCAGCGCCTGGAGTGGCTATAAAGGCCAATTCTAGAGTGACAGACTCTTCCACAGGTGCTGCAGATAAAATTGGTTGTCGGGGCTGTTACACAGTTGGCTCTCTCCTTGCACTTCTCTCTTTTTTTCCTGCCAACTGCTAAGTCTCTTCGACTCGCCACTCTTTAGCCCCACCTTTATGGCTGACCGCCAGCTCTGGCGATCACTGGCAACTGACTCCCATGACTTGTGGTCAGTGTCAAAGTACTTCATGTCGCGTTTGCAGACGTCTTTAAAGTGGAGTCATGGCCGGCCGGTGGGTCTGATACCAGTGACGAGCTCGCTGTACAATGCGTCCTTGGGGATCCTGCCATCTTCCATGCGGCTCACATGGCCAAGCCATCTCAAGCACTGCTGGCTCAGGAGGGTGTATATGTAGGGGATGTTGGCCGCCTCGAGGACTTCTGTGTTGGAGATACGGTCCTACAACCTGATGCCAAGGATTCTCCAGACGCAGCGAAGATGGAATGAGTTGAGACGTCGCTCTTGGCTGACATACATTGTCCAAGCCTCGCTGCCATAGAGCAGGTACTGAAACACTCCGACTTTTGTGTAGCTGCAGGTCAGTGCTCTTTTAAATACTGCTTCTGCTTCAATGGTTCCCAGAGACCAATCCTGCCATGTTTTGCTGGCATCTTTGGCACTAGGTGGGACTTGTATTAAAAGGTCATAATTGCATTAAAGTCAGAGAGCCAGTTGTACAATATTCAGTTGTACCCAGGCCAACACACTGTAGAATATTCCCTTGTACCTGGACAGATAGTAAAATGTTTTGTTGCATACAGGTCAACATACTGCAGAATATTCACTTGTACATAGACCAACGCAGTCTGAAATATTCCCTTGTACACAGACCAACACACTGTTGAATATTGCCTTGTACACAGATGAACACTGTAGCATATTCTGTTGTACATGGACCAACACATTATAAAATATTGCCTTGTATCCACACCAATATACATGTAGAATATTCCCTTGCATCCAAACTAACACACTATAGAATATACACTTGTACATAGACCAACACACTGTAATATATTCCCATGTACACAGACCAACAGGCTGTTGAATATTCTGTTGTACTCAGACCAACACACTGCAAGATATTCCCATGTACATATACCAACATACTGTAGAATATTCAGTTGTACCCAGGCCAGCCCACTATAGAATATTCCCTTGTAGCCAGACCAACAGACTGTAGAATATTGCCCTCTATCCAAACCAGCACATTGTAGAATATTCCCTGGTACATAGACCACCACATTGCACAATATTCCCTCGTACACAGACCAACACACTGAAGAATATTCCCTTGTATCCAGACCAATGCATGTACAAAGTTCCCTTGTACACACACCATAACACAATGCAATAGTCCCTTGTACCCACACCAACAGCCTATACAATATTCCCTTCTACACAAGCCAACACACTAGAATATTCCCTTGTACACAGACCAACACACTGTAGTGTATTTCCTTGTACTCTTGCCGACAAATTGCAAAATATTCTTTTTGACATAGACCAACATACTATAAAATATTGACTTGTATCCAGACCAATATGCATGTAGAATATTCCCCTGTACACAGCCCAACACATTTTGGAATAGTCCCTTGTACGCAGATCAAGACACTGAAGGATATTCCCTTTGTCCCATGCCAACACACTAGAATATTCGCTTGGACACAGACCAATGCAGTGAAGGATAGTCCCTTGTAACCAGAGTAACACACCAGAGTAATCCCTTGTATCCAGACTAACACAATGAAGAATATTCCTTTCTATTCAATGTAATCCATTTTGGAGTAACCCCTTCTGGGAGCCAACAGACTGTAAAACATTCCCTTGTACCCAGACAAATACTTTGTAGAATATTACCTTGTACCTCAGCAACACGTTATAGAATATCCCCTTATACCCAGACCAACACACTGTACAATATTCCCTCGCACACAGACAAACGCACTGTGGAATATTGCCTTGTACACAGCCAAACAAGCTGTAGAATATTGCCTTGTATCCAGACCAACACACTATAGCATTCACTTGGGCACAGACCAACAGACTCTGCAATATTGCCTTGGACACAGACCAGCACACTGTAGAATATTCGCTTGAACACAGACCAACACAGTACATAAACTAACACTCTGGAGAATATTCCCTTGCATCCAGACCAACACGCTGTAGAATATTCCCATGTATTCAGAACAAGAAACAAGTATGTTCCCTTGTACTGAAACCAACATACTGTGGAATATTCCCTTCTACACAGACCAAGACAGTGCAGAATCTTCAGTTATACCCATGCCAACACACTAGAATATTCCCTTTCACCAAGACCAACAGACTGTAGAATATTTCCTTGTGTAGAAGTCAACAGAATGTAGAATATTTCCTTGTTATACAGACCTACACACTGTTGAATATTGCCCTGTACACAGATGAATACACTTCTACATGGATCTACACGCTATAGCATATTGCCTTGTATCCACTCCAATGTAGAATATTCCCTTGTACACAGACTAACAAACCGTGGAAAGTCCTTTGTACATAGACTCACACACTGAAGAATATTCCCTTGTACCCATGCCAACACACTTAAGAATATCCTCCATGTATCCAGACCAACACATTATAGAATATCTCCTTGTACACAAACAAACTGTAGAATATTCCCTTCGACACAGACTAACACTGAGAAATATTCCCTTGTACATAGACCAAAACACTGTGGCATATTCCTTTTGACACAGACCAACACATTGTAGCATATTCCCATGTATCCAGACCAAGAAACTGTAATATTCCCTTGTGCACAGACCAACAAAACCTGAAATATTCCCTTGTACACAGACCAACACAATGTGGAATAGTCCCTTGAGCCCGTGCCAACACAATATGCAATATTCCCTTGTACCCAGACTAACACAATTTGGAATATTAGCTTGTACATGGACCAAGACACTGTAGAATATTCAGTTGTGCCCTGGCCAACACATTACAGAATATTCCCTTGTAGTTGGACCAGCACACAGTAGATTATTTGCTTGTACACAGATAAACACACTGTAGAATATTCCCCTCTATCCAAACCAACAGTGTAGAATATTCCCTTGTACACAGACCACCACATTGCACAATATTCCTTGTACATGGTCTGACACAGTCTGGAATATTCCCTTGTACACAATCTAAAACTATAGAATATTCCCTTTTATCCAGACAAGCACATTACAGAGTATTCCCTTGTACACAGACGAACTCACTCTGGAATATTCCCTTGTACACAGACCAACAAACTGATGAACATTGCTTTGTATATAGATGAACACTAGAATATTCCCTTGTACATGGACCAACACACACTAAAATATGGCCTTGTTTCCAGACCAATATACTTGTAGAATATTCTCTTGTACACACACTGCCACACTAGAATATTCCCTTGTATGCAGACTAACACAGTATGGAGTATTCCCTTGTACACAAACATACAGTAGCATATTCCTTTCTGCATAGATTAACATACTGTAGAATATTCACTTGTACACAGACCATGACACTCTGAAATATTCCCTTGTACAAAGACCAACACTGCAGAATATTCCCTTATATACAGGTCAACAGACTGTAGAATATTTCTTTGTACACAGACCAACACTGTGTAGCATATTCTACACAGACCAATACACTATAGAATACTCTCATGTACACAGACCAACATACTGTGGAATATTCCCTTGTAAACAAACGCTCTCTGGAATATTCCCTTCTACACGGACCACCACACTAGAATATTCCCTTGTATCCATACTAACAGATTATGGAGTATTCCCTTGTACACAAAGCAACATACAGTAGAATATTCCCTTGAGCACAGATTAACATTGTAGTATATTCATTTGTACACAGGTCAACACACACTGGAATACTCCCCTGTACTCAGACTAACAACCCGTAGAATATTCCTTTATATCTGGACAACACACTAGAATATTCCCTTGTACACAGACCGCCACACTGTAGAATATTCCCTTGTACACAGACCACCATATTGTACAATATTCCCTTAAATCCAGACCAACAAAATGTAGAATATTTCCTTGTGCACAGATTAACACACTAGAATATTCACTTGTACACAGACCAACTTTCATCTGGTGCCCAAGTCATATGAGGTACAAGTCTGTGGATACAGCTAATATGTATGCAAGGTTAGTTTTAGGGTTAATTTGGACTTTGCATTCAGAATTTGAGGTTTCAAAGTTCATGTCATACAAAGCCAGAACACCAGTTTTTATAAAAAAACATCCATGAAATAAAAGCCAGAATAGCTGCACATTTCAATGCATTTACTTAATTTTCTACATTTCTTCACCTTTGTTTTAAAACAAATAAATTATGACAGTGCTGTACATCAAACAGAACAACAGTGAAGTGCTTTGCAGATGGCTTGGCTCATTAAGGCAATAAGTGCAGTGGTGTACTGAGTCAAACGCACTGTGTGCAAATGTGCATGTGTATTGGGGTGGCACTCAGGTTAAAACCTCCCTGTACATGGATGACGTTGCCGTCTTCTGCTCAGATCCGCTGTCCATGCGCAGACAGATGAGCATCTGCGACCAGTTCGAACTGGCCTCGGGAGCCAAAGTTAATCACGGCAAGAGCGAGGCCATGTTCTTTGGGAACTGGGCTGACCGATCCTTTGTCCCCTTCACCGTCAGGTCAGATTACCTGAAGGTGCTGGGGATATGGTTCGGAAGGGCCGGGGCGTGCACCAAAACCTGGGAGGAGCGAGTAGCCAAGGTACAATAAAAGTTGAGCATGTGGGGTCAGTGATCTCTCTCCATTATGGGTAAGAACCTGGTCATCAGGTGCGAGGCACTCACGTTGTTGCTGTACGTGGCGCAGGTCTGGCCCATACCCCACTCTTGTGCTGTGGCAGTCACCCGAGCCATTTTCTGCTTCATCTGGGGATCTAAAATAGACCGGGTCCGGAGGGACACGATGTTCAAATCTCTGGATAAGGGCAGGAAAAATGTACCCAACGTGGCCCTCATCCTGATGACCACCTTCGTGTGCGGCTGCATCAAGCTGTGTGTAGATCTCCAGTACGCAAACTCCAAGTGTCACTATGTGCTGAGGTTCTATCTGTCCCCGGTGTTGCGAAGGATGGGCCTGGTAACATTGCCGCGGAACGCTCCATGCAGTTGGACCATGCCGTACCACCTATCCTTCGTGGAGCAGTTTCTGCGGGAAAACACCTTTGATCACTGGTCCATCAGGCAGTGGTCTGCACGGAATGTCCTCAAGGCCCTACGGAAAAGGAGACAGGGGATCCTGTCGGATGGTTCCCCGAGCAGAGCGCCAAAGTCATTTGGCGGAATGCCTCATCACCAGAACTTTCAAACAAGCACCAAGATGTAGCTTGGCTGGTGGTGAGAAGGGCCCTCCCCGTCAGATCTTTCATGCACGCCCGAAGTCTCGCCCCCTCTGCACAATGCCCCCGCGGTGGCTGTGGTGGGGAAGAGACAGTTGCCCACCTCCTCCTGGAATGTGTCTTTGCAAAGCAGGTGTGGAAAGAGATGCAGTGGTTTTTGTCGAGGTTCATCCCAAGCAGCTCTGTAACACAGGAGTCTGTGCTCTACGGGCTGTTCCCAGGGACGCACACCGAGACAAACATCAACTGCTGCTGGAGGACTATCAATTCGGTGAAAGACGCCCTTTGGTCTGCCCGAAACCCGCTGGTCTTCCAGCGCAAAAAGTTGTCCACGACCGAATGTTGCAGACTGGCACATTCCAAGGTCCAGGACTACGTGCTGAGGGACGCACTAAAGCTTGGGGCAGCCACAGCAAAGGCTCAATGGGGAAAGACCACAGTGTAAGGTCCCCCCCCACCAAGCTGAACTGAGGGGCTGGATTCATCGGAAACCCCTCGAACTGTATCGGGAAAATTTTGTGTGCTGTAAATGTAAAAATGTATATGGCGTGACAATGAAATGGAAGGGTTGTGAGGCAACTCATAATTGTATAGAAGGAAACAGATCACTTTTGCATTGTTTGTATTTTTTGACTTGATGCTGTTTTAAACTGTTTGGGAATGTAATTTTTACAGATTTTTATGAATAAAGTATATTTTGGAAATTTTAAAAAGTGTATTGGGGTGGCAAGCTGTAACTAGTGGAGTGCCAGAGGGATCAGTGCTGGGGCCTCAACTATTTACAATTTATATCAATGACTTGGATGAAGGGACCGAATGTATGGTTGCTAAATTTGCTGATGCCACAAAGATTGGTAGGAACGTAAGTTGTGAAGAGGACATAAGGAGTCTGCAATGAAATATAGATAGTGTTACAACCAGGTGAGAAAGGGGTCTAGGGTTCCCTCTCAGCCTTTACCTGGTCTTACTGAAACAGGGTTTAATTTTAAACACACTTTTTTTTCAGCTCCCCCTTATAGTGAATCCTTGTTCACTAACTTCCAATTATAAGGCAGAGAAACTAGCCAAACAGGGTTTCTTAGGTTTAAAGAAAAAAGGTTGAACTTTTTAAAACTTTAACTTTAATTCGGTTAACGCCTACAGATATGCGAGGCACCCACACTGGCATGCATGCGTGATACACATATGCAGGTAGAGACAGAAAAGAGCAGAAGAAATAAAGTGGAAAAATTTGAAGCACTATCTGAAGATGATTTTGGTTACTGTTCTTCGAGCTCACTGTAGAGAGTCCTTGCTTGTAGGTAGGTCTTGCTTTTTGTTGGGGCCCAGTGTTCTTAAACCTTGTTCGATGTAGGAGACTTTTCTCTCTTGAAGTTCATGTGCCCTCAGTGGGTCCAGAGGCTTGTGAGAAAGAGATGGGAGCAGACAGGAGAGGTCTTCTCACTCCAGGAGCAAACAGTCTTTCTGAGTTTAAAAAACTCCTGGACCAGCCAGTTAGTCATGTGACCAGCTGGTTTAACCAGTCCTAGCTTTTGTGGATTGTATCACCTTAGCAGTCTCTGGAATGCTCTTCCATACACCTTTAATGTCTGGTGATCAAAATCCATTGTGGGTGGAATGTGTCAGGGAATGGTTCTTTGTTTCCACAAGCACTGTCTGTTAGTAGGCAAATATTTTTCAACTAAGTGTCTGGCAGCCCTTGTAACAGGCCTTCTCTTCTTCCCAGCAACAGTTTAAAATCAATGTTCATATGACAAAATTAATATGCCTCATTCTTGGCAGGTGGGACCTGCATGACAATAGGTTAAGTGAGTGGGCAAAAATTTGACAAATGGAGTAAAATGTGGGGAAATGTGAAGTTATCTATTTCGGCAGTAAGAATAGTGAAGCAGCATATTATTTAAATGGAGAGAGATTGCAGAACTCTGAGGTGCAGAGGGATCTGGGTGTCCTTGTACATAAATCACAAAAGGTTGGTATACAGATACAGCAAGTGATTAGGAAGGCAAATGGAATGATGTTGTTTATCGCAAGGGGAATGGAATATACAAGTAGTGATGTTTTGCTACAGTTGTATAGGGTATTGGTGAGACAACATCTGGAATATTGTGTACAGTTTTGGTCTCCTTATTTAAGAAAGGATATAAATGCATTAGAGGCAGGATGGAGAAGGTTCACTCGACTGATACCGGGGATGAACTGGTTATCTTATGAGGAAAGGTTGGACAGGTTGGGTCTGTATCCATTGGAGTTTAGAAGAATGAGAGGTGATCTTATTGAAACATATAAGATCCTGAGGGGACTCGGCAGGGTGGATGCTGAAAGGATATTTGCCCTTGTGGGAGAGACTAAAACTAGGGAACACAGTTTAAAAATAAGGGATCGTCCATTTAAGATGGAGATGAGGAGAAATTCTTTCTCTGAAAATTGTGAGTCTTTGGAACTCTCTTCCCCAGAGAGCGATGGAGGCAGGGTCACTAAATATTTTTAAGGCAGAGGTCAATAAATTCTTGATTAACAAGGGAGTCAAAAGGTTTCGGGGTAGGCAGGAAAGTGGAGTTGAGGCCACAATCAGATCAGATATGATCTTATTAAATGGCGGAGCAGACTTGAGGGACTGAAAGGCCTACTCTTGCTCCTAATTCATATATTTGTATTTCCCTTTGAAATGGCAGTTCAGCAGTTGTGATGCTTTAATGAACTGTGGGGAAGAGTATCTCTATAAACTAGTGTACAGGGAAAAGAGGAAAATAGTGCTTCTGTAAATTGTAGATGGGGAAGGGAAGGAAAATGCCTGTAACTGTGGCATAAAACCCCTCACCAAACAGCGGTTGGGGGAAAGTAATTTTTCAGCTAGTTTTGGGGCTGTGGTGGTCTGTTAAATATAAATTAACCCAAATGTCATTTATTCTTGAACTGCTTGAAAATTGCTGCTGCCAATATTAGAATTTCCATAAACTGTACTAGCTCATAGCAAATAGTGTTTCCAAGAGATGTTTGGAATATCTTAACTCATTAATTTTTATTAGTGAGTCCCGCATGGTGTGTTGCCTTCCTGGTGCTAGGGTAAAGGACATCATGGAGAGGGTGCAGGATATTCTGCAGGGGGAAGGGAGTGAGCCAGAAGTTGTGGTAGATGTTGGTACCAACGACATAGCAAGGGCAGGTATTGTGGTCCTACGATCAGATTTTCAGGAGCTGGGGGAACGTTGAAGAGTAGGACCTCGAAGGTAATAATCACTGGATTACTTCCAGTGCCATATGCTAGCGAGAGTAGAAATAGGAAGATGTGGAGGATCAATGTGTGGCTTGAAGCATGGTGCAGGAGAAAGGGCTTCAGATTATTGGGACTTTGGGACCACTTCTGGGGCAGAAAGCACCTACTCAGAAGGGACAGATTGCAGCTCAATGGAACTGGAATGAAAGTCCTCATGGACTTTGGTTGGAGAGGGTTTAAACTAAACTGACTGGGATGGGCACCGGCATATAGAAGTAGAAAAGAGGAATAAGGTGCATAATGTGAGAGTGGTAGACAGTACTAGAGAAGGGAGTAGTTCCATATTAGATAAGAGCAGACTGAGAAGGACTACAAGGAATTCAAAGACAAGACAACAATGCATATATGCAAAATGTGCTAAGTGTCATGAATAAGGTTGGTGAGCTACAAGCACAAATAGCAGTATGGAAATATGATGTAGTGGCAATAACAAAAATGTGGCTTAAAAATGGTGAGGACTGGGTGCTTAATATACAAGGATATAAAGTGTTCAGAAAAGATAGAAAACAAAAAAAGGGAGGTGGGGTGGCTGTACTGAATAGGGAAGACATTGTAATGTTGGAAAGAGGGGATATCCTTGAGTGGAAAAAAAAGACAGAGTCCATTTGGTTAGAGTTGAGGAGCAAAAAGTGTATGATCATGTGACTAGGGATATTCTATAGGCCTGCAAATAGTAAGAGAGGTAGCAGAGCAAATCTGCAGGGAAATCACAGAGACGTGCAAGAACAATAGAGTGGTGATACTGGGGGGCTTTAATTATCCATACATCATTTGGGATAATTTTAGAGTTAAGGAAAAGGAGGGGGAGGAATTTCCAAAATGTGTTCAGGAGAACATCCTTGATCAGTATGTTCTCAGCCCAACTGGAAAGGGGGCATTGCTGGATCTGGTGCTGAGAAATGAGGTGGGCCAAGTGGTGCCGATGGGATAGCACTCAGGTAAAAGTGATCATTGTATCATAAGGTTTATACTCATAACGCAGAAAAGCAAATAACGATATAAGGTAGAATGGCTAGATTGGAATGTGATGAGAACAGATCTAGCCAGGATAAAATGGAACCAAAGACTAACAGGAAAAACTGTAACGGAACAATGGGTTATCTTTAAGGAAGAGGTACTTCAGGTACTTGCTAGGTATGTTTCCACAAGTGCGATAGGTAGGGGAACCAAAGCCAGGTCTCCTTGGCTGACTAATGAGATAGAGATTATGATGAAACAAAAAAGAGGGTATATGATGCATTTCAGGTGAATTCTTCAAGTGAGAACCAGGCTAAATACAATAAGTTGAGAGGGGACGTGAAGAGGAAAATAAGAATGTCAAAGAGAGAATATGAGAATAGAATGGTAGTCAACATGAAAGGGAACCCAAAAATCTTCTACTGGCATGTAAATAATAAGCGGTTAGTAAGAGATGGAGTGGGACCTATTAGGGACAACGAGGGTAATATATGCTTAAAGGCACAGAGCAAGGCTAGAATACTTAATGAGTACTTTGTATTGGTGTTAACAAAGGAAGAGGAATCTGACAAAATATCGGTAGAAGTGGAGAGAGTAAAGGCAATAAATAGGGTATTCTTAGGGTAGATACGTCACCTGAATAAAAGCAAAATACTGCGGATGCTGGAAATCTGAAATAAAAACAAGAAATGCTGGAACCACTCAGCAGGTCTGGCAGCATCTGTGAAAAGAGAAGCAGAGTTAACATTTCGGGTCAGTGACCCTTCTTCGGAACCCTTCTAGATATGTCACCTGGTCTGGCTGGCTAGCATCCCAGGTTGCTAAAGGAAGTGGGGGTGGAGATAACGGAAGGGCTTTCCATAATCTTCCAATATTTCCTAGATATGGGGGAGGTGCCAGAGGATTGGAGAGTGGCAAATATGACACCCTTATTCAAGAAAGAATGTAAGGACAGTCATAGCAACTACAGACCAGTTAGGTTAACATCAGTGCTGGGTAAGGTTTTAGAAACAATAATCAGGGAAAAAATCAACAGGCACATAGAGAGGTTTGAGTTAATTCAGATGAGCCTGCACAGATTTGTAAAAGGCAGATCATGCTTGACTAATTTAACTGAATTTTTTGATGAAGTAGGAGAGAAGATTGATGAAGGGAATGCGATGGATGTTGTCTCTATAGACTGGGCCTTTATTCATTGGAGTTTAGAAGAATGAGAGCTGATCTCATTCAAACATACAAATTTCTTACAGGATAGATGCAGGAAGGATGTTTCTCCTGGCTGGGAGTGTCTAGAACCAGGGGACACAGTCTCAGAATAAGTGGTAGGCCATTGAGGACTGAAATGAGGAGGAATTTCATCACTCAGAGGTTGGTGAACCTTTGAAATTTTCTGCTCCAGAGGGCTGTGGATGCTCAGTCGTTGAGTATGTTCAAGACTGAGATCAATAGATTTCTACATATTTAAAAACATCAAGGGATATGGGGAGAGTGCAGGAAAATGGTGTTGAAATAGAAGGTCAGCCATGATCTCATTGAATGGCGGAGCAGGCTCAAAGGGCTGAATGGCCCCTGCTCCTATTTCTTATGTTCTTCTGTGGATTTTAAGAAAATATTTGATAAAGTACCACATAAAAGGCTTGTGAACAAAATTGAGGCTCATGGAATAGGAGGGTTAGATAAAAAAAAAAATTGGCTTCAGGACAGAAAACAGTGAATTGTGGTAAATGGTTGTTTTTCAGACTGGACGATGGTAGACAGTAGTGTTCCTCAAGGGTCAGTGCTGGAACAACTGCTTTTTTGCTATATATAAATGACTTGGATCTGGGAATACAGAGTAGAATTTCAAAATTTGCCGATAATACCAAACTTGAAGGACTGGCAAACTGTGAGGATGATACAAACTGCCTGCAGCAGGATATAGATAGGCTAGCAGAATGGACAGACAAGTGGCAGGTGGAATTTAATACACATAAGTGTGAGGTGATGCATTTTGGTAGAAGGGATAGGGTGAGGCAATGTAGACTTAATGCCACTGTTCTAAAGAGTGTGCAGGAACAGAGGGACCTGAGGGTGCATATGCATAGATCTTTGAAAGTAGCAGGACATATTGAGAGAGCAGTTAACAAAGCATATGGGATCTTGGGCTTCATAAATAGAAGCATAGAGTACAAAAGCAGGGAAGTTATGTTGAACCTTTATAAAGCTCTGGTTAGGCCCCAACTAGAGTATTGTGTCCAGTTCTGGTCACCACATTTGAGGAAGAATATGAGTGTCCTTGGGAAGGTGCAGAGGTGATTTACCAGAATGGTTCCAGGGATGGGGGTCTTTAGTTATAAGGTTAGGTTGGAAAAACTGGGGAGACCGAGGGGAGATTTGATAGAGGTGTACAGAATTATGACAGGCTTAGATAAGTTAGATAAGGAAAAACTGTTCCCATTAACTGATGGTTCAAGGACTAGGGGACACAGATTCAAGGTTTTGTGCAAGAGATGTGGGGGAATGTGAGGAAGAACTTTTTTTACACAGCAATTGGTAATTCAATTGGTAAAACAAATTCAATCAATGATTTGAAAAGGAAATTGGATGGGCACTAGAAGGAAATAAACCTGAAGGGCCACAGGGATCGAGCGGGGTAGTGAGACTGACTTGATTGCTCCATGGAGAGCCAGCATGGACTCAATGGACCAATTGGCTTCCTTCTATCCCATAAATGACTCTGATTATGAAAGAATGACATTCCTATATTTGTTAAGTTTGATACTGATCTCCTGACAGATCTCTGCTTATGCAGGTAAATTATTCTACACACAGCTGCAATTGGCTAAGCACTAAACCCAAAATGGACTGAATAATTGATATCTCATTAAAATTACCCAGTTGTTTCAGTTAGCGTAGTCTTGTTTTAAACCAATGAAATTAGTACACTACAGGTTGCAGAATAAGCAACCCTTTTAAAAATTAGAGGGTATTATCAGTCTTCAGTTTAGCTCTTTCAAACATTTAGGAATATAGAAACACTACATTAGTCTCCTGGAACTGTTCTTCCCTCATTTATATTCTAATATGGCACTGTTTTTTATCAGATGCTAAGCAAAAGCAGAGACCCATGAAAGGGTTTTTTTTGGGGACTGCCAGAGCAATGTAAGTCAGTGTTTTTGCATTATATAATTGCAGCCAACATCATCTATGCCACTTTACTGCTGTTGGCTGCACTCACAGTATAAAAGCTACCTGGGTCGTGTGAGCAACTGCTGGATTCATTACTCCTTTTTTGCCCAGCTTCTGATAGAGAAAGCATCAGGTGGGAATATAAACAGGGAGAGTGATGCAAGAAAGCCAGTATACTGCCACTATCCCATAATTGAAACTGCAGAGTAAAAGTGTCTCCTATTACAAAGCACATCCAACAATAAGAGAACACTGTTTGGTTGCCATCAGCACTGTTAAAACAAAAAAAGTGCCTTTATTGTTGTCTTGTGTGCATTTGTTAATGGCATTTGAAGAAACCCCTCTAATAGCAGTTACCTGTGGAAAGTAATCAGTTAATTTTACAAAGTGACCCTGGGGGAAGATTTCAGTTGGAGAAGTGGAACAAAGTGCCTCAGTAGAGACTGCCAGCTTTAAGATGATATACACAAGCTCTATATTACTTTATTCCTCCCATTGGCACAAAGAAAGTGTGCATACCACTAGTAATATCAGCTTGGTTCAGTTAGTAATACATTTGCTCACAAGTTAGAAGGTTTAGCATTTGAGTCCCACTCAACATGTAAGCCCGTAATCTAGCTTAATACTTCTATTGTCAAGAAAACTTGCTACTCCAAAGGGGGATTTTTAAATTCATCGATTGGAAACCTACATTAAACTTTTAATGAAACAGAAAGAGCTGGAATTCTTCAGTTAACTTTTTAAAAAAGACTGACAGCCAAGATGGCCACCGCAATTTGCATTTGAACACCTTACACATTCCAAGGCCTTAAAGAGGAGACACATGTCTGATGAGCCTCTACCCAAAACAATGGCTGGCTCTATTGGGTGAACCACAAGAGATTGCGTTCATTAGCAGAACATTCAAAGCCATCGTGGCACATTAACCAGGTGTAAACATTAACATCCTGAGGCCTGAGGGACTGAAATTCCTAAATTTGAATCTCGTTAGAAGGTTCCGGACATTACACTGCAGCAGTCATGTGACTGTCTGTCCATCTGTGTGAAAACTGGGAGTTTTCCCTTAGACAAGGCAGTCAAGCCAGTGACTCATTCTGTGCAGAAGCCAGAAGGAGTGTGTGTGTGTCCCTCTCTCCAGAAGACCTTGTGTAAAGCTTAGTTGCTGGATCCAAGACAATGACACCAAAGGAAGAAAGCCACCTGTAATTCTGCCTACCAGAAAAGCTTGAACCAAGTGGGCCAGTGACAAACTGCACATTTACCAGCCAAAGATTTCAGGAGCACAACTTCAGCCAGAAGGCAACAGAAACTTCGAAACACACAGACTGTCTATCAGTTTTTATTTGTTCTGGACTCTAATCCAACCACAAATCTACCCCTCATCACTCTGCAATCTATTTGTATGTGTGTGTGATTCTCATGTGAGTGTGTGTGAATGTGTTGCGTAATTTTACTCTTTTTTTAGATCAGGTTTAGATTGTTAAATATAATAAACTCACCTCTTTCTTGTTTAAACTCAAGAAAACCTGTCCAATTGGTTCTTTTATGAACACAGCAAAGGTAAAAGATAAACACTCACTAAAGTGGTAAGCACATCCGCTGTTTAAAAGGAATAAGCTCTGTTGCGGTCAAATAAGAGGAAGGGCAAGAGGGGAGCCTTGTGACTCGGCCTCACCTGATTGTAACACTATGCACTACTGAGGGAATGCTACATTGTTGAAGGTATCATCCTTTGTATAAGACATTGAACCAAAGACCCCACTCCCCCCATATTTGCCTATTCCTGTGGTACAGTTTGAAGAAGGGCAGGAAGATTGCCTTGAGTCCTGGCCAACATTCCTCTCTCTACCAGCACCACAAAAAAATACTTAGATGGTCATTAATCTCATTTGCTCTTTACAGGAACTTGCTGTGCATAAACAACTACCACATCTGTCTACATAACACCAGTCACGGCTTATCAAAATAATTGACCATGTGAAGCATTTGAAATGCGCGATGAGGTCCTGTATGGTAAGAAATGGCTGCTAATAACCATATAAAATCTTAGAAAAATTAATTGATTGTAGAAATAGCTCTTATTAAGAAAGATTCTATAGCAGTTTGTTGGGCTGACAGGCACTGGACAGCGTAGGCCTGTTTGTTATCTCTGCCAAGGGCATGACTCTAGCACACTCTGAAAGAAGACATTCCTAAAACTGATAAGATGGAGCCTTGTACTCTCTAGACAAGTGCCTGGCCGAAGTTTACAAATGGTACCTAGCAAGCGATAAGCCACAAGATGATTTAGAGGCAGAGTGATGGGCAGGGGAGGGGTTTACTTCATGTACCAGAATCGAACAAGTGATTGACATGGGACACCCACCAACCCCGAGGAATAAAGTATATAAACAGGTGTTCGGGAGGGAAATCTTCCATCTTCAGACAGAAAGAGAGCTTCCCAAAGTGGAGTCTATGCTGGTTTCAGGACCAAAGAGACCACCACACCTTGCCTGCTTCATCTGTCGGGCAGACTGCCACCACTGTTCTGCCCCACCGTATGAACTGGGATCAGTAAACCATTCAATCTATTACGTTAAATGTCTTCTATCTATTTAGCTTATGCATCATATTTAAACTGCTGCTTCTTAAACTACTTTAAAACCACCTATGATTTCAACCCTTTTTGGGTAATCTGTGACTCCCTAACCAAATCTTACGGTATACTGCTGCTGTAACTCCTGGATACCTGTCTACCATTGCTGCTCCTAATTTCCATTTAGACATGTCAGCTTCTGCAGCTTACCCTACATTGTACTTCCCTTCCAAACCTGATGTTGCTCCCCTGGAAACAACCAGAGCCAAGGTTCAAACAAGTTGATCGTCTCTGTGATGAATTCCTTTTTCTGAAATGTAAAAGATGCTGTCATACAGAAATAAGTACTCCCACTAACAAATGAATCCTCCAAATGGCAACAAGTAAATGAGCAGCAACAGATATCAAACATACTTCAGAGTCTCAAAAGGATCTGATGAAGTTCATTAATGTACCTCAACTGAGTCCAAACGCTACAGTGCAAATAGTTTGCAGCCAGCTCCTGCATAGCCACGTGCAAGCTACATAGAGAAGAAATGTAAGGAGGACTCACCTTGGTGGAGCAAAGGAGGTCATTGACCCTCTTGCTGCACTGGACCAAGTCTGGAAAGTGACCCCACAGCTGCTGCTTTCCTCTGTGATCTCCATCCAGGCTTGCCTGGTCAGGCAGGAGGATCGCATTGCCATCTATTGGAAAGAGGACCTCCTGCCTCTCCCTGCAGCCGGTAATCAAAGTCAGAGTCATTTAGGGCAGAGAAAGAGACCATTCGACCCATCGAGTCCATGCTGGCTCTCTACGGAGCAATCCAGTCAGTCTCACTCCCCGCTCAATCCCTATAGCCCTTCAAGTTTATTACCCTCAAGTGCCCATCCAAGTTCCAATTGAAATCATTGATTGTCTCCACTTGCATCCCCCTCACGGGCAGTGATTTCCAGGTCATTACCCACTTGCTGCATAAAAAAAAGTTCTTCCTCACATCCCCCCTGCATCTTTCCCAAAACCTTCAATCTGTGTCCCCTAGTCCTTGTACCATCAGTTAATGGGAACAATTTTTCCTTGTCTAACTTATCTAAGCTGTCATAATCTTGTACACCTCTATCAAATCTCCCCTCAATCTCCTTTGCTCCAGTGAGAACAACCCAAGTTTTTCCAACCTAACGGTTATGTGACTGCCTGTAGTTGGGTTGATACATCATGTGACCGCCCATAATCAGGTGGCTATGTAATGTAACTTTCCACAGAGGTTTCGCCTGATGGAATAAAGGATGGCAGCCAGTGTAACTGGATCGTGCCCAAGTTCTGCTCCCATTTGCCTGGATTAGTGCATTTACACTCATTTTGGAGAGTAAATTCAAGCCCATTTCTTTTTCTGTCTCCTCTGTCCACAACCTGGAATACTCTGCCTCAATTATTCTGTTTAATCCATCCATGTAACATATAATTCACTAATGAGATCCAATGTTTTCTGTAGTTTATTTGCAAGCTCCTACACCCAGGTTTGAAGCAGATGACCATGTTGCTACCAGATTTTCCTCTATTTTATTGAGTGGATACAGAGGTGGATCACCTTCAAATCTAACTTCGATCGATTGGTGGTTTGTTTGCCGTACACATAGCATTTTAGTTGTACATCTTGATCCTTTATTTTTGCTGGTTGATAAGGGTATTTTTTATGAAAGTGATTGACAATGAACAGAATGCATCCATTGAGTTGTTGAATTTAGATGTGGCTGACTCTGGCATTTATGAGCAGAAACGACCACTTTCGAAACAGAAGACATGTTTTCATTCATGTTGTGCAAGTTTATGGTAAGGGCAACTGATTTCTGTTCTGCCATATGTGGGAAACAAAGCTTTCTCTCCCTCCATACTTGACATTTATAAACTACTTGCCTGTCTCTCACTTTCTCTGATGAAGGATCACTGACCTGAAATGTTAACTCTGCTTCTCTCTCCACAGATGCTGCCAGACCTGCTGAGTATTTCCAGCATTTCTTGTTTGTGTCTCACTTTCTCCGTCTCTCCCTGCTGACCTGTTTTGTCACTGGTCACCATTTGTCATTTTACCATCTTTGAATAAGATTGTATCTCAATAATGATTAATTTCTCTAAAAGTTCTGCAAACACTGTTGCTAATAAGTGATTTTACTGCATAGGAGTAGCAATTCCCTGATTGTATTTGAAAATCATCCACAGTCAAAGTTCCAATGTGTTTCCCACAATTTGAGTGACTTTCTGAGTAATTTGTAGAATTTAAATACACTTATTGTGCATTTCTGAGGTGTGCAGGAGCCCTCTGAGATAGTGGGTGAGGAATCAGGAATGCAGCAGCTCTTAAAGGGCCAATGTATGGTTTTCCATAAAGCCTGACTTGTGCCAGAGAAGTGGTCAGTTGGAGATGTGAGAACTGCCCCTTGACACAATGAAGCCTGGAAGTGATACTGGAGGACTGCTGCAAAGTGTCCATTTATGACACTGAGGAAACCTTCCAAACAGCCAGTGCACAATGAGCATCACGGGAGGTGGGTCAACCGAGTAAATACAGTTTCCCACTCCTTAAGTTGTAGAAACAAATGAGAAAGCAAATCCCTGGACTGAGGAACAATGCCAAGAGGTGTTTGGCTCAGAGTGTCCAGTTCAAGGAAAGGAGTGCCTGTACTGTTCATGCACCAGGAATTCAGCCCACAGCATGCAGTCACATCAGCAATTCAGCCTGCAAAGAACTGGTCCTATCCACTAATGATGTGTCTGCAAAACTGCAGCTTCAGTGACAAGGAGACTTGCTATTTTTGGGTGTGAGGAGAAACTTCCTTCGCAAGCTGGAGTTGAGGAAGCCTGGGAAGAAATGGCCAAACTGGTCCTGCAATGGTATGCCTACAGCACACACAGGCTCTTACTCTTGAAAGCTGCATGCTCCCATGGAGTGCTTACTAACTGAAGCCGCCCTGCCCAACTATACATTTTCACTACTTGTCTCACACTGACAGTCGTAGTAGTAGTGTGGCTTTTATAACCAAATCACAACTTGGTCTGTCCCCTTACTCCTCTGGCATGATACTTCGGTGGGCAGTAGAGAACCAGGGTTTTCTCAACAAGCTCTCTTCAATGTTTTCCTCCCTTAGCCTCTGTACTGAGGGACTTTTCATCCTAGGTGATTTCAACCCCCATCTCAATTCATCATGCTTTCTCTGCTATGAGTTTACTGCCTTATCCTCCTTTGATCTCACCCTCCACATAAACTCGTTCCAACACATATTCACAAAACCAGCTTGACCTTGCCACCTCACTTGGTCTCACTTTTGCCATAGTATCAATCATAGTTAAGGCCATCTCTGACCACTTCCTTGTGTTTCTCTTCACCCATATCCCACACCCCCCTTTAAACCGGGCGGCACAGTGGCGCATTGGTTAGCACCGCAGTCTCTCAGCTCCAGGAACCCGGGTTCGATTCTGGGTACTGCCTGTGCGGAGTTTGCAAGTTCTCCCTGTGTCTGCGTGGGTTTTCACCGGGTGCTCCGGTTTCCTCCCACATCCAAAAGACTTGCAAGTGATAGGTAAATTGGCCGTTGTGAATTTCCCCTAGTGTAGGGAGGTGATAGGGAATATGGGATTACTGTAGGGTTAGAATAAATGGGTGGTTGTTGGTCGGCACAGACTCGGTGGGCCGAAGGGCCTGTTTCAGTGCTGGATCTCTAAATAAATAAAAAATAAAATAAAAATAAACCCTTCTTCCTCCTGTATCTGCCCCTGGAAAAAACTCACATCCAACTTTCCCATGACATTACTGCAGCTACCAATCTGCTCAACCATACCGTCACCTCCACCTTTGTGCCCTCGCCCCCATTAAAGCCATTACTGTCTCTCAATTTGATTGTTCCCCTCATTTCCGCTCCCTTAAGTCCAAGGGATTCTGACTTGAATGGTTATTTGGTTTAGCCATTCATCGGCAGATCTGGCTGGATCCTATAAAGCGCCAGTGGGTCCTGCTCTCTGCTAAAACTACTCACTACTCCAGGATCCTCCTGGAATGCTAAGGTGATCACACCATCCTTCTCCGTCACCTCTCCACTATTGCCCAACTGGTTGGATTGCACTCACCTGGTTCCGTTATTATCTAATCATAGTCGGAAATCGTCTAACATCAAATATTGGATGCGGAGAAATTTCCTCCAATTAAATATTGGGAAAACTGAAGCCATTGACTTCACTTCCCAGCACAAACTCTGCTCTCTAGCCACTGACTCCATCCCTTTCCCTGACGTCTGTCTGAGGCTGAACCATACTGTTCACAACCTCAGTGTCATGTTTGATCCTGAGATGAGCTTTCAACCTCATATCTGCACCATCAGTAAGACTGCCTACTTCCATCTCCATATCATTGCCCAATGCTTCCCCTTCCTCAGCTCTTCTACTGCTGAAATTCTGATCCATGCCTTTGTTACATCCAAATTTGACTGTTTGATGTACTCCTAGTCGGCCTCCGACCATCTTTAGTTTAGAGATACAGCACTGAAACAGGCCCTTCAGCCCACCGAGTCTGTGCCGACCATCAACCACCCATTTATACTAATCCTACACTAATCCCATATTCCTATCACATCCCCACCTGTCCCTATATTTCCCTACCACCTACCTATACTAGGGGCAATTTATAATGGCCAATTAACCTATCAACTTGCAAGTCTTTGGCATGTGGGAGGAAACCGGAGCACCCGGAGGAAACCCACGCAGACACAGGGAGAACTTGCAAACTCCACACAGGCAGTACCCAGAATTGAACCCGGGTTGCTGGAGCTGTGAGGCTGCGGTGCTAACCACTGCGCCACTGTGCAGAAGGATACTCTGTAAACTTGAGGTCATCCAGAACTCTGATGCCAGTGTTCTAACTAGCATCAAATCCCTTTCACCGATCACCCTTGTGCTTGCTGACCTATACTGGCTCCTGGTTAAGCAATGCATCCTTGTTTTCAAAACCCTCGATGGCCTGGCTCCTCTCTATCTCTGAAATCACCTACAACCCTCCAAGATTGCTATGCTCCCTTAATTCTGGTCTCTTGTACATCCCCAATTTTAATGTCTTCACCATTGGTGCCATGCCTCGACCCTATGCTCTGGAACTCCCTCCCTCTTTCAACCTCACTTTTCTCCTTTAAGACATTCCTAAAAACCTACCTGTTTGACTAAGCTTTTCATCATCTGCCCTAATATCTCCTTATGTCACTCGGTGTCGTATTTTGTTTCATAATGCCTCTGAAGGCCTTGGGACAGTTTATTACATTAAAGACACTATGTAAATAATAGTCTAATAAATAGTCTGTTGGCAGACTCCTTTCCTCTGATACCAGCATAAGACAGCCAAATTTGTATATAAGGAAAGAAGCCATATCCTTGGGAGGGCAGTTCCCAATATGCAACTGAGTGCCCAGAAGATCCATCACTGATTGTTGGATCCTCCATATGACCTCCATGAAGATAGCAAAAGCATCTGGGAGGGTTTTTTTATTTGTTCATAGGATGTGGGCATCGCTGGCTAGGCCAGCATTTATTGCCCATCCCTAATTGGTCTTGAGAAGGTGGTGGTGAGCTGCCTTCTGGAACTGCTGCAGTCCTTGGGAAGTAGACACACTCACAGTGCTGATAGGAAGGGAGTTCCAGGATTTTGACCCAACAACAGTGAAGGAACAGCAGCAGAGTTCCAAGTCAGGATGGTGTGTGACTTGGAAGGCAACTTGCACCATGTGGGTGGTGTTCCTATGTGTCTGCTACCCTTGTCCTTTTACGTGCTGGAGGCCATGGATTTGGAAGGTGCCGTTGAAGGTGAGTTGCTGCAGTGCATCTTGTATATGGTACACACTGCTACCACTGTGTGTCAGTGATGAAGGGAGTGAATGTTGAAGGTGGTGCATGGGGTGCCAGTCAAGCAGGTGGCTTTTTCCTGGATGGTGTCGGGCTTCTTGAGTGTTGTTGGAGCTGCACCCATCCAGGCAAGTGTAGAGTATTTCATCACACTCCTGACTTGTGCCTTGTTGATGGTGGACAGCCATTGGGGAGATAGGAGGTGAGTTACTCACCGCAGAATTCCTAGCCTCTGACCTGCTCTTAGATTTAGATTTAGAGATACAGCACTGAAACAGGCCCTTCGGCCCACCGAGTCTGTGCCGACCATTAACCACCCATTTATACTAATCCTACACGAATCCCATATTTCGACCACATCCTCACCTGTCCCTATATTCCCCTACCACCTACCTATACTAGTGGCAATTTATAATGGCCAATTTACCTATCAACCTGCAAGTCTTTTGGCTGTGGGAGGAAACTGGAGCACCCGGAGAAAACCCACACAGACACAGGGAGAATTGTAGGGACTTGTATCTTGAATCTTGTTGGGACTGTATTTATGTGGCTGCTCCAGTTCAGTTTCTGGACAATGGTAAACCCCAGGATGTTGATTGTGGGGAATTCAATGATGATGATGCCATTGAACATCAAGGGGAGGTGGTTAGATTCTCTCTTGTTGGAGATGATCATTGCCCTGGAACTTGTGTGGCGGAATGTTATTTCCCACTTATCAGCCCAAGCCTGTATATTGCCTAGGTCTTGCTGGCATTTCCACACGGACTGCTTCGTTATCTCAGGAGTCACAAAGGGTGCTGAGCATCAGCAAACATACCCACTTCTGACCTTCTGATGGAGGGAAGGTCAATGATGAAGCAGCTGAAGATGGTTGGGCCTAGGACACTACCCTGAGGAACTCCTGCAGTGGTGTCCAGGGATTGAGATGATTGACCTCCAACAACCACAGCCATCTTCCTTTGGGCTAGGTATGAATCCAACCAGCGGAGCGTTTTCCCCCTGATTCCCATTGACTCAAGTTTTTCTAGGGCTCCTTGATGCCATACTCAGTCAAAAGCTGCCTTGATGTCAAGGGCAGTCACTCTCACTTCATCGTGCGCAACAACAGGGAACCACACCTTTTATCTTCCATGCAAGCCTCTCTGATCGAGGGTAGGTGCACAGCACATCTCCCAATATTCACTTGAGCACTGCATCTGTGCGCATTCTTGTTTTGGGCAATACAGTGTTATCTAGCTTGGGTAGGCCTCATAAAATATTCAGCAGTTAATTAAATCTTCATACTTGCAAATAAAAGAAGCCCAGAATAGACAGGAGAGAGTGAAAACTGCAGGGGATCCCCAAACCACAGGCCTTTGAAACATTAGAAGAACTCACTGTGGACATAGTGGTCTGGAGGGTGAGAATGAGTATCTGTCAATCAGCCATTGCATCGAGAGAGAGTCTTATCAGCCAGGCTTAACATGGGGAGCAGCTTCAGCCTATCTCCAACACTGTATTGTGTTGTATTATTGGCTTCAGTTAGCCAATGCAGGGCTAGAGAGGAAATCTGTGCTGTTGTCATGGTTTTTCAACTATTACACATCGACGCATGTTCACGAACACTTTGCTTCTGCAGCAGCTGATCATAGTTATTGGTGTAATATTTCTAGTTGGTAATGCAACGAGAATATTTTCCTGTTTTTTTTAACAAAGATCGTAATTGCAGTTACATGTATTTTCACATAACAGTTAGTAGGAGAAATGAATACAGATTCCAAATGTATATTAGTCTGTGGCTTTTCACAGTCAGGTGATTAGATGCCCATAGTATGTAAATACTCTTCAATTATGGTTTTATTTCCATTGTTTATTTACCTTTTACGGTACATTTAAGTCTCACATCTTGGAATGTGCAAAAGTAAGATTATTCATCCAGGTTCGGCACACCTACAAGAAGGAATGTAATACTTGAGTGGAAGAAGAGGATCGCAACTTCACAGGACACTGGGACACAGCAGGGTAGGTATGTGGCAGCCAAGCAGAAAGCGCCATCTGTGGAGAGAGAAGCAGAGTTAATTTTCAGGGCTGTGAACTTGGTCAAGTTAACTCTGCTTCTCTCTCCACAGATGCTGCCTGACCTGAGTTTCTCCAGCACTTACTGCTTTGCTGCCAGATTGACAGCAGCCCCACTTTTCAACAGTGAGGTAAGTATTTCTTTGATAGCTGTCAGGAAGCAGGTGCTGGGTGCTTAAAATAGGGTCCCAGCACATGCTATACAGCTGTGAAAAGGCCCCTCACTGCGCTGGATGTCCCGCCTCTCCCCACGTAATATTGGGGGGTGGGGGGGAATTCGCACAGTGATGCTAATGAGCCCCCGCATGTAATATCGCAGGGGCTCGGTGGCGGCCGCTGAATACGGGCACACAGCCAAGTTCAGAGGGCGCCACTGCAAAGCGCAGTACCTGAATAAAATTCAGGCTCTTGTTATGATGAAGCACCATCATGAAAATTTGGAAGATGGAACAGTCAGGGTGACTGATGTCCACCATACCAGGTAATCTGGATCTTCCCTTTGGAGCCATAAACAGTATAACTTGCCACCCAACCACCCTCCCCCCCACTCCACCCGCCCTCCTACCAACTTGGTAGTATAAGGAGCTTGGCCATTTATTTCCTTGTTTGAGCTTAATGATATGATTTCCACCAACACTAAGCCATCTAGCACTATCTAACTATAGGCCAGAGCTCAAACAAGACACCCACCTAATGTTTGTAATTTAGTGTCACACCACACAATGCATTTATCCACTCATTGTGGACTTGTACACTGATTGTCATTAGAAAGTCACAATAGTAACAGGCAATGGCAAATGTTTTCCTGTGGCATGTTTTCATCGGAATGTAAATTTTTATAATAGAAGCACTCTAACAAAGAAAGCACTTGAATTTATGGAACACGTTTCAAATCTTTAGGATGCGTCAAAGCGCTTTAGAGCCAATTGGTTACTTTGGTAGTGTATTTACTGTTGTTGTGTAGTCAGATGTGACACCCAATTTATTGGATCCTTTATGTCCATCAAAAGAGGCAGATGGAGCCTCAATTTAGCACCTAATCCAAAATCAATGCAGGATGCAGGGTGTGTCACAGTTGTTACGACCAGGTGAGAAAAGGTGTCTAGGGGTTTTTTACTGTCTTCACCGGGTCTTATTTTAACAGAGTTTATGTTTTAAACACACTTTGTTTTGAGCTCCCCCCTTTGTGAATTGTTGTCACCACTTTCTAATTATAAGGCACAAATGAGCATAAGCAGGCTTTCTTAGGTTTAAAGAAGAAAAGTGAAATGTTATTGAAACTTAAACTCTAATTCAGTTAACATCTACGGATACACACCGCACCCACGCTAGCATGCATTAGCGATATGCACATGCAAATAGGGACAGAAAAGAGCAGAAGAAAAATAAAATGGAGAGGTTTGAGGCAATATCAGAACAGTTTATTGTTTACTGTGTTTTGAGCTCACTGTAGTCCTTTTGTAAGTAGTCTTGCTTTTCGTTGGGGCCCAGTATTCTTCTTAAACCTTGTTCACTGTAGGAGACTTTTATCTTTTAGGGTTCATATGTCTTCAATGATTTACGAAGCTGGTGAGGAGCGAGGTAAGAGCAGACAGGAGAGAGGTCTTTTCCAGTCCAGGAGCAAACATCCTTCTGATTTTAAATTCCCTGTTGGAAGTTCAAATTCAAAAAACTCCAACAGCAACTAGTCATGTGACCAAACTGGTCTGACCACTTCTGTGTATTGGGGAAGCAAGGACTGGGTCCCTTGTTACAAAACTGTCTGTTACTATGCAAATGTATTTCCAGTCAGAGGCTCCAATTGTTTTTTAAAGCAAGTTCTTTCTTCAACAATAGTTTAAAATCAATGTTCATGTGGCAAAATTAATTTTCCTCATTCTTGGCAGGTGCGGGGTGGGGGGGGGGTGGTGTTGGCGGGGGCCTGCCTGACACAGTGAAGTATCATCCTAAATTAATATAGAAACATAGAAAATAGGAGCAGGAGCAGGCGATTCGACCCTATGGGCCTGCTCTGCCATTCAAAAAAGATAATGGCTAATTGTCTAATTCAGTACCCTGTTCCCACTTTCTCCCCATATCCCTTGATCCCTTTGGCATTAAGAAATATATCTATCTCCTTCTTGAATATATTTAATGACTTGGCCTCCACTGCGGTAGAGAATTCCACAGGTTCACCACCCTCTGAATGAAGAAATTTCTCCTCATCTCGGTTCTAAATGGCATACCCCATATCCTGAGACTGTGACCCCTGGTTCTGGACTCCCCAGCCATCGGGAGCATCCTCCCTGCATCTAGCCTGTCGGCTCCTGTTAGAATTTTATAGGTTTCTATGAGATCCCCTCTCATTCTTCTCAACTCTAATGAATATAGGCCTAGTCGACCCAATCTCTTCTCATACGTAAATCCTGCCATCCCAGGAATCAGCCTAGTAAATCTTCTTTGCACTCCTTTCATGGCAAGAACATCCTTCCTCAGATAAGGAGACCAAAACTGCACACAATACTCCAGATGTGGTCTCACGAAGTCCCGGAGTGGGAGCTTGAACTCACAAACGTCTGACTTTGAAACAAGTCAAGGCTTATAATTAATCTTGAAGCTCAAGTTTTCCTCCAACATTTAGCAATTAATCTTCCATAATACAATCTGCTAAACAAACTTTTAATTTCACACTCTCTTTCTTTTGTCTTTTTCTAGTGTACCCTATAGCATACAGAGTTACCGAAGGGATTCGATTTTTGTTGGTTGCAGCGACAATGATTTATATTCTCTTCTTTGATCTGCAACCTGAAACTGGTCTCAAAGGGTCATTTTTGATAAAGAGTAAGTTTGAATGGTAATATTTTAAGATTATTTTTTCCAATGTTCTGTCTTTCTGCAACTCACAAGTTATGCCCGAGTATACTGGTCTTGAAATTCCGTCAGACCAAAATTTGGGATTAACCATGGATCCACCCGGTTTGCATTCTGAAGAAATTTATGCCTGAAGTAGAGATCATTTTGAAAGTATCCATCCTCTAAAGGGTGCAGCTATTCAGCTGGCGGATTTAGGGCTGGATGACATCACCTGACCTGACATTGGCCCTTATAAAGAACGCCTGTGTGGAACCATTGGCTTAGCCAGGGCCTGGTGATCGGGCAGGAGGAGATTCTTCAAGGGTACCACAATCCTTTTGCTTTAACTTCTATTTGCTTGGTGTTTTTGTAAATTTGATTCAGGGCTGCACTTCAGGTGCCCAAGCATTATTTTGAAGTATTTTATGGGACTCCATACACAATACGAACTAGGAGCACAGGTAGGCCATTCGGCCCCACGAGCCTGCTCCGCCATTCGATAAGATCATGTCTGATCTGTTTGTGTTTCAAATTCCACACTCCCACCTTCCCCCGATAACCTTTGATTCCCTTGCCTAACAAGAATCTATCTACCTCCACCTTAAAAATATTCAATGACCCTGCCTCAACCACCTTCTGAGGCAGAGAGTTCCAAAGTTGCACAACCCTCAGAGAAAAAAATTTCTCCTCATCTCTGTCCTAAAAGGTTGACCCCTAATTTTAAAATAGTGCCCCCACGTTCTGGACTCACCCACAAGAGGAAACATCCTTTCCACATCCACCTTTTCAAGACCATTCAGGATCTTATTTACTTCAGTTCAGACTCCCCTCACTCTAAGCTCCAGTGAAAACAAGCCCAATCTGTCCGCCTTTCCTCATAAGACAACGCACTCATTCCAGGTATCAATCTAATAAACCTCCTCTGAACCGCCTCCAAAGCATTTACATCCTTCCTTAAATAAGGAGACCAAAACTGCACACTGTATTCAATTTGTGGTCTCACCAATGCCCTGTATAACTGAAGCATAACATCCTTACTTTTATTTTTAATTCCTCCCATAATAAAAGATAGCATTCCATTAGCCTTCTTTATTACTTGCTGTACCTGCGTACTAACTTTTTGTGACTCATGCACTAGAATACCTAGATCCCTCTGCACCTCGGAATTCTGCAGTCGTTCTTCATTTAAGTAATAAATAAGTAAATAAATAGGGCGGCACAGTGGCGCCGTGGTTAGCCTCACAGCTCCAGTGACCCGGGTTCAGTTCTGGGTACTGCCTGTGCGGAGTTTGCGAGTTCTCCCTGTGAGCGCGTGGGTTTCTGCCGGGTGCTCTGATTTCCTCCCTTGCAGGTTGATAGGTAAATTGGCCATTGTAAATTGCCCTTAGTGTAGGGAGGTGGTAGGAGAATGGTGGGGATGTGGTAGGGAATATGGGGTTAATGTAGGATTAGCATAAATGGGTGGTTGTTGGTTGGCACAGACTCAGTGGGCCGACGGGCCTGTTTCAGTGCTGTATCTCTAAATAAAAAAATAAATAATACTCTCTTTTTTATTCTTCCCACCAAAGTGAACAACTTCACATTTTCCCATAATCTCATTATACTCCATCTGCCAGATTTTTGCCCACTAACTCAATTTATCTATATCGGCCTGCAACCTCCTTATGTCCTCTTCACAACATACTTTCCTACCTACCTTTGTGTCATCTGCAAATTTAACTACCATGTCATTGCTCCGCTCAGCTAAGTCACTGATATAAATTGTAAAAAGTTGAACCTCCAACACAGATCCCTGCGGGACGCCACTCGTCAAATCCTGCCAATCAGAAAAGGACGCATTTATGCATACTCTCTGTTTTCTGCCAGACAGCTAATCTTTTATTCATGCTGATATGTTACCCCCTACACCATGATCTCCTACTTTGTGCAATAACCTGTTATATGGCACCTTGTCAAATGCCTTTTGGAAATCCAAGTACAGTATGTCAACGGGCTCCCCTTTATCCACAGCTCATGTTACTCCTTCAAAGAACTCCAATAAATTGGTTAAACATGATTTCCTTTTCGCAAAACCGTGCTGATTGTTCCCGATTACCTCGAGTTTCTCTAATTGCCCAGCTATTACCTCCTTAATGATCGATTCTAACATCTTCACCAATACAGACGCCAAGTTAACTGGCCTAGAGTTACCTGTTTTCTGCCTCCTCCACTTCTTGAATAGAGAGGTTATATTTGCTACTTTCCAGTCTGAAGGAATCTTTCCAGAATCGAGTGAATTTTAAAAAATTACCAACGCATTTACTACCTCATTAGCCACCTCTTTTAAGACCCTAGGATGATGTCCATCAGGACCCAGGAACTTGTCAGCCCACAGCCCCAACAGTTTGCTTAGTACCACTTCCCTGCTGATTGTAATTTCACCAGGTTCCTCTCTTCCTTCCACCTCTTGATTTACAGCTATTACTGGAATGTATTTTGTATCCTGTGACAGAAATCCCACATGCCAAATTGAAAATATTAATTTTGTCTTATGGAACCTTGTCTGAGACATTTTACTGGACAGTATTACAAATAACTTTTAAAAAGCAGAACAGAACAGCTAAAGATGGCCATGCATAATTTGCATATGAGAAGCCAAAGACTGGCTGGGAGACCGAGGTAAATAACCAGTCTAGACAGAACAATAGGGGCGCGCTCTGAATCAGTTATCTGGAATGGTTTTTGTCAATATGGGTCGTCAAAAGCCATCAACACCATTGACTTTGAAAGAGCCAAACCCTGCCCCACCCCCCACAACCAAGTATGTCTGAAGAACTTTGAATTTCAAAATCCTTCCAGAACACTTCTGTTTTCAAACAAAGAGGTGGTCACATGACATACATGCCTGTGTAATTGAGTTTGTGAATTGTGCTTCAGAAAAGAAGACAGTAGCTGAATTCCAAGGAAGGAACATCTCTCTCTCCTGTCTCCCTCTCCAGAGAAGCAAGCCCGAATTGTGCACATGGCCCAGCGAGGACTTCAAAACTTTAACTTCAACTAAGGACACTGAAATTTAGAATTTGAATTCCATTTATTACGGACTTTACTTCATCCTCCCAACCGTTCTTTCCCCTCTCTATCTATTTGTGTGACCTTTCGTATGAATGTGAGCGTGTATGCATTGTGTATTTTGGTAATTTTAACCAGTTTAGAGTGATAAGGTTAATAAGCTTACATCTTTCTTGTTAAAACTCAAGAAAACCCATCTGATTAGTTCATTTGTAATTATATTCGAGGAACAGTGAGCAAGTGCTCACTGAGATGGTAAGCTAAATCATTATATTAAAAGAATAAACCCTGTTGCGGTCAAACCAGAGAAGGGAAGAACAGGTAGCTTGAGACCCCTTCCTCACCTGGTCATAACAATCCTCTACAGTGAAGACGGAAGCAAAATATTTGTTCATTTCATCTGGCATTTCCTTATTATCTACTATTAATTCCCCATTCTCACTCGCTAGAGGACCAACACTCACTTTCCTTACTCTTTTCCTTTTTAAATACTTGTAGAAACTCTTGCTATCCGTTTTTACATTTCTAGCTAGCTTCCTCTCATACTCTGCCGTTCTTTACATTCTGACCAATCATCTGACCTGCGGCTCATCTTTGCACAATTAAATGCTTTTTCCTTAAATTTGATGCTTTCCTTAACGTCTTTAGTTAACCACAGATGGTGGGTCCTCCCTTTAGAATTTTTCTTCATAGTAGAAATATACTTATTCCTATGCTTAATTCTACTGGTAAGGTCATCAAAAGTTGAAACAGGAAATTCCCAAGGGGAATTGTATAGCTTCTGTACGTTGGAGGAAGGAAAAGGTGATTAACCAGCAGCCGTTGAAGCCAGGTGAATCAGCCAGATCCAGAGATGAGCCAGACCCTCATGGAGATACCTTCAGAGAATTCTCTACAGACCACACTTCTCCTTTTTCAGTCAGCTCCTTAAACTGTTGGTTCCAGAAGTTTAACTTCACACACTCCTACAGGAGAAGCTTCAGACTACATCAAGAAAGAGTATTGAGTTCCCCTTATAGTAGCCGCTAATCTACTCTCATACTCTTTTTTTGCCCCTCATTCCCTTCTTTGGATCTCCTCTGGTACTTTCTATGTTCAGCTTAGTTCTCTCTTGTATTAATCATCTTTACATTTAAGAACATTTAAAAAAATAGGAGCAGGAATAGGCCATCCAGCCCTTCGAGTCTGCTCCACCATTCAACAAGATCATGGCTGACCTTTGACATCAACGATACTTTCACGCCTGATCACATAGCCCTTGATTTCCTTAATGCCAACAATGTATCGATCTCAACCTTGGATATGTTTAATGATCCACAGCCCCCTGGGATAGAGAATCCTGACAATTCACCACCCTCTGAGTGAAGGAATTTCTCCTCATCTCACTCGTGAATAACCAACCCCTTATCCTGAGACTGTGACCCCTTGTTCTAGCCTCTCCAGCTAGGGGAACAGCCTTTCAAGCATCCACCCTTTCAAGTCCTCCAAGGATTTTATACTTTTTTTTTCAATGAGATCACCTGTCTAAACTCCAGGGAATTCTTCTAAACTCTAGGAGACTTCTAAACATTCATCATAAGCCTAATTTTTCAGTCTCATTTCAATAGTTATATCTTTAGTCATCCAGGGAGCTCTAGCTTTGGACCTTCCTTGGTCCTTCCTTTCTCCCTCATGGGAATGTGTCTTTCCTGTAACTGCACCCATTAAAAAAAAAATTGTTCTCTGGTTGTATACATTGCTGGCAAGGCCAGCATTTATTCCCCATCCCTAATTTCCCTTGAGCAGGTGATGATGAGCTGCCTACTACTGAGTGGCTTGCTAGGCCATTTCAGAGAGCAATCAAGACTCAACCACATTAGTGTGGGTCTGGAGTCACGTGTAGGCCACATGTAGGATGCAGAGCTGTATGGTGCCCAGGCTGTGCAGGGAGGTGGCTGGGGCTGTCTCAGGAATAAAGGCATTCATCAGGATGCCGTGAACACTAGAGCATATCTGTTCTATGCACATTTCACCTGAGTGCAACTCATCCAGCAGCAGTACAAGCTCTGGTACTCATTTTGTTCTAATTGCGAGAATACATCCATAAAACACACAACTTTGAATAGTTTCATTCTTACTGACAATGCATGGTATGCATCTCTTCTGCAGTCCCAGTGTTCCAGTTCAAAGACCATTGCTTCCCTTCACCACTTCATCCCTCTTTTGCAGTTTTGCCATCAAAGAATGGAAGCTCACATATCTGGGATCATGGCACATGCTCTTCATTGTAACTAAAACTGATAATTCACAAAAGCAAAAATGAAAGCTACCCAAATGAATCACTCAATACAATGAACGATGTGGTGGCCTTCACTTTCAACCACTTCTACACAGTGCTCGCCTTGTGGCCTTGGGTGAGGTGGAGACAGCCTGCTCATGTGTGTCTGCTTACAGTTGAGATACCCGTGGCAGTTGGCCTTATCACTGAGATGCCAATGGGGGTCCCTACTGAGGCTGTTGCATGGTCGTCAATGCAGGGGCAGCCTCCATCACAGGGCCCTGCTGCATTGATGGTCCCTCAGTCAGAGGAGCCAAGGAGGCCAGAAATGTAGTGTTGTACTGTCTTTCTTTTCTGTAGAGCTATTAAGCAGATCACTGAATCTTCAGGATAGATGCAGGCAAGCTTCAGGTTCAACACAACACTCTTTATTACCTTAACTATTTACATTGTGTGAGCTCTAAATGTTACTCAGGTCCAGATCATGTCCTTGCTGCTATGTGTGCTCTGTCTGCAGGCCATGTGCTCAGTCTCCTTACAAGATGACGTCTTCTGCATATCTATACATCTGTGGTGATGTCATTAGTAACATCAGTGGCCTGGTCTCTCAAGAGTAGGGTTACTTAAAGATGAGGTTACCACTACACTACATTACATAATGATGGCGCCAATGAGGGGTGGCACCCTCAACCTAATCGGTGACTGCCTCAGCCCTCTGATGGTGCTCTGGATTGCTAGAGGGGACCACCATCTGGGGCGCAATTGGCATCCACTCCAGGCATCTTCATGTCATTAGCACCACTGACCAGTCAATGCTACACAACATAGCATGCATTTTATGATTCCAGTGCACTGTTCCTGCACCCACACAGAGTGCTGCAGAATATGGTTCTCCATGAGGTTGGTCACTCTTTCAGTGGAGGAGCTCATGCTTTCAAAACCCTGAGCAATGGCGGTGTACCTAAGCTGAATTGACTTCTCCATTCTCAGTTCATGACTCCACGCTGCGTAAGGAAATTCCGACATGTGAGCACACATTTCTCCCATTTCAGGAGCACCATCCACCCTCAGGCTGTTTAGCTGGTGTGTCTGCTTGTGGCTGCAGACCTGGAGGCCTGTCATCTGGGTGTTGCGCTACACTCACCTAACCAGAACCAAGAAGGTCAGAGACCACTTATGACAGTGCACTCAGGTCCTCCTCACCACACTGTCCTTGCTCACTTGCTCTGCCACCTCCAGACATGCCTGTTTGGTCTGGTTGGGTTGTCCTCTCCAGCCACTCTCCAGGAAGAAGTTATCTCGCTTATCTCCCACCAACTCTGTAAGACGTAACCTTTTACCCTTGACAGGTTACTCCACAGTTTGAAGACATGATACCTCATTTAGCTCTCACCACCTCTTTCATCACCTCAAGGGCAGCATCACTGAACCTTGGGGCTGCCCTGCCACGGGTGTATGGCTTCTGCCTTTCCTGCTGCTTATTTCTCCCTGCCATAATGTTTCAATACTGCAGCGACAATGATGGCTGCCGTCGTTCCTTTAGATTGGGCCTGCACTTTCAGCCTCCCACCTCGCTCCCACACCCGCCACCCCTAATTGGCCACCAAACGCGCCCAGCCAATTAGGGCCAACCTCTGGGAAAATTGCATCCCATGACTGCTTCCCCCTCAGAGCGAGGCCAGGACCCAGAAATGGTGCTGATGTCAGGGTCCCAACCCTAAAAGAAAAATCCAGCCCAGGGTATTCAATAGGGTATCTCCTTAACCAATTGGATTTATGGATTGGGAAATAAAGAGCAGAAAGAGGGTGAATTAAAGGGAGTGAATTCAATATCAATGTCAAATCAAATATAGAAAGAAAAATAAAAGACCGTGAAAGAAAAATTGGATTAAGAGAGAAAAAAAGGAAATGAAAAGTAAGAAAATTTTAGAATTTTAGATTTTTAAAATCTAAAACAACTCATAACCTGAAGGAATGAGATTCTATACTTTCAGTTTGAATCTACTATGCAAATATAGAACTTCATGACAGTCAATGCACATTAATGGTGAGCAAGATAATGAAATGCCTTTTTCTCAAAGTTAGCAGTGGAGTAGTGCAATCCAGACAGCAACTTTTGGATACTCACATTCAACCATGCATCTGCCCCTTGCCTGAATTTGCTCCATCATTTCTGCATTTAAAAAAAATATCGGTGAGCGCCATTCGGCTCACCATTATTTTGACAGTGAAATCTAACCCATTACTTTACTCCCCTCTCTGGCACAAAGAAATTGTGCATACCACTAGTAGTATCAGCTTGACTCAGTTAATAATACTCTGCTCCCAAGTTCGAAGGTTTAAGCATTTGAGCCCCACTTAAAATATATGCCCATAATCCAAGTTGATACTTCAGTGCACTACTGAGGGAGTGCTACATTGGTGGAGGTATCATCCTTTGTACAAGACATTAAACTAAAGACCCCCATATTTGCCTATTCCTGTGGCACAATTTGAAGAACAGTAGGAAGATTGCCTTGAGTCCTGGCCAACATTCCTCTCTCTCCAAGAACCACAAAAATTAGGGTAGATAGTCATTAATCTCATTTGTTCTTTGTGGGAACTTGCTGTGCATAAACAACCACCACAATTGTCTACATAACACAAGACACTGCTTTTCAAATTAATTCACTGTGTGAAGCATTTGGGATGCATGGTAAGCTACTGTATAAATCAAAATCTTTCTTCTATTAATTTCCTTTTAGACACATCAGCTTCTGTGCATGAACCTACATTGTACATTCCAGCTCCAAACCTAATGTTGCTCCCTTGTAAATAAGCAGAACCAAGGTTCAATCAAGCTGACCATCTCGATGATGAATTCCTTTTTTCTGAAATGTAAAAGATACAGAAATAAGTTCTCCCATTAGCATACAGATCCTCTAAACGGCAGCAAATAAATGAGCAGCAACAGACATCAAAGCCTAGAGATACTTCAGAGTCTGGAAAGGATCTAATGAGGCTCATTGATGTACATTAACTGGGTCCAGACACTCGGGTTCAAATAGTTTGCAGACATTTAACTAATAAATCTTTTTTCTTTTTGAAGGAATTATGTGTATGGAACATGTAAAACAAAAACTAGTTTTGACTCTTGAAGTTAAACCTTGCAAGAAAAAAAAGTGAAGAAAAATATAATGTCTTTACAACATCCAGTATCAAGCGTTACTTGGTGTTCAATTTTCTCCTATCTTAAGAAAGCACCGATATAATTTGAGGTCAAGCTCCACAGGCACCAGAAACCCTCTGGCATCTTATTTTTCATAGGCATGACCCCAGGCAGTGAGTATCAGGAGGTTACTTGGCAGCTAGGAGGTTGAGGCTGGGAAGCACAGCCCATCAGAAGTCAGTGGACAGTGGTCAAGAAATTAATTTTCTTCACTCCTTTTTCCTTCCTTCTGTACACTTGCCATTGACTCTTTCTCCTTCCCTTGCCAGTGCCTCAGGTCAAGCCAAACACTTTGCACATTTGGCTTCTTCTACAACTCCAGACTGAGTTTACTTCCACCTCTGTAACATCACCCACCTTTGCTCCTGCCTCAGCCCATCTGCAGCTGAATCCCTCATTCATGCCTTAGTCACCTCCAAACTCAATTGGTCCACTGCTGCATCTACTCCAATGTTCTTCTGGCCAAATTCCTATCTTCCACTTTCTTTAAACATCAACATATCCAAATCCCTGCTGCACTTAAACTTAACCATCACCTTCACCCTCATTGACCTTTGGCTGCCAGTCCCCAAAATTGTCAAAATTTAAAATCCCTCCATTGCCTTAACTATTCTTACCTCTGTATCCTCATCCAGTCCTACAGCCCTCACTGTACTCTGTTCCTCTGACTCCAGCCTCTTCCTCATCTGCCATAGGTAGCTGTGCCTTCAGACACCTAAGTTCCACTCTCTGGAATTCCATCCCTGATTTTCTTTGTCTCTTCAACTCCCTTTAAAAGCCTCCTTCAGATTTTTTGCTTTGACCAAGCATGGTCAGCCCTCTTAATCTTGTTCATTGGTTTATCATCCATTTTCCTCTCACATCTATGAAGTGCCTTGGAACGTTTCCTACATTCAAGGCAAAGTATAGTTGCAAGTTGTTCTTCCTTCCACTTCTCTCTCTCTCTCCTTCCCATCCTTTTCCCTCTCTCCAATAACCTCCTCTTTCCTCCAATAATGTCCCCATCCATCCCTCCACTTTTTGCCCAGCTCTTTCCTTCCTTGTTCTCTATATCCCCTTCCCTCGCCTCTTCCCTCACTTTACTCTTCCCCCTCATCTTACTTCCGTTCCTCAAGTCTGTGCATGTTTCTTTTAAGAAAATTTGTTGCTAGCATTTAATTTATAGTAAACTGTGATCAGCATTATGAATTTTTTATGTCAAATATATCCACTATCATAATCACGTGCCAATATGTAATTGAATCTCATTGGGTTACTTGATTTTTGGTATTACCTGATGTTATAATGGGTAAATGCACTATCTATAGTGGTACTAAGAAATACAGACCAAGATAATCCCATGCTCAATGCTAACTCAGTGTTAAATTGGCTAATCTCAGATGAGTAATAGCTGCAATTAACATCAGTGCCAAACTCTTACTTGAGGTGCTTTATACTTGAAGATTTATGGTTTTGAGTTTTACTTGAAACACATCATCAATCAATAATGTAGGTAGCATTAAAAAATACTCTTCTGTGAGATGTCAGCCCTTTTACTTAAAAGAACATTTATGTCACATCCACCTTCAACCAAATAGCAATTCCATTAAATTCTCCAGTTGACAGCAGAAAGGCTCCTTTATTCCTCCAGTTCATCTGAACATGTTATTTCTCTGTGCTGCAATGAAACCCAGGCATCAGTTGTTATCTGCAGGACCTAGAAAGCATTTTTAGGTGACATCCCTGTTTATATTCAGACCAAGTTGGATTTGAAGGAACTCCCTCCTGAGCGGTGGTCCCCATCATTTCCATGGATCACTGGTTCTGTTCTTATTCCTGTTAAACTGGCTTTAGAGGGGTGCTTGTGCTCATTGCCCCTGACTAGCAGGACTTGCACACCTGTAGTAGCTTCAATGTAAACTTGCTGAATTCTTCAAGACCCACTGACACCAGAATACAGTTTACAACTACTCTTTATTAGTATAACATCACTATCTTTAAGCAGTAGACATGCAGAAAAATATAACCACATTTTTTTTCCTCAGGTAAATGTATAACCTTGTTGTTGTTCCTTTCCAACTTGTGATATTTATAGTTTGTATCTCAGAAAACCTTTTAATTGATAATTGATTATGGCATGACAAGCATTATTGTGAACAAGACCCCTAGAAAGGATATATTTCCTTTAAGACATTAGGTGCTAACTTGTTTCATCCTCTATTATTCCACTTCTGAAAGGTCTTGACTAACTGTCACCCAACGTGGCCATGAAAACAAGTTAATAGACATAAATTTGACACATACTTTAGTTTCAGCAAACAATTAAACAATAGTGTAAGCTAAATTGTACTCTGACACATTAAAATCTAGAGCATCCTGGGAATGAATAATTTTTAACCATTGCAGTATTTCTAGATACAGTATACAAATCTACAAGTTATCACTAAGTAAAAAGAGACAAAAAACTTTAATCATATGAAATTAAACCAAATCCTAATCCATATATATGTAAAAATGCATACACAACTAGGCTATCTTAAAGTCTCATCTTTGAGGATGAAATCCCTTTCTCATTCCTCACTTATGATTCAACAACCCCATTATTTTTAATTGTTCATACTAAAATTTTAAACTTCTCAACAGATCAGTTAATTTCCCTTTATCATAATATTGATTTTCTAAATCTAATATGTTCCATGCAGCACCTCCACCTACCATCCAATCCATAATAGACCCTGTCTGACAAGATTGTGCTGAAACATTATACTCTCTCTACTTTTGAATATCTTCCAGCAGGAAATTTATGGAACCAATCCCAATCTTCTTTAAGCACCACTTGAGTCCAGTCTACATAATGATTATCTCACAGTCCCTGAGGTAATGTGATACTTATTAAATCAATTACAACTGGTGCAACTTCATATCACATATTCGAGTACACAATCTGATGTGTGATCCGAGCCACAAACCCATTATTGGGTCCCTCTGTAAAGTAGGCTCTATCACACACTGTTTCCTGGGTTTGAGAATCTTGTAGAACCTGAATAGTTGTTGACTCATGTTCCCATCCTGAGCAACAAAAATCATGAGTGCACATAATTTGATGCCAGCCCTTTGTTGTTGCTACACACTTGTACTTAGCCTCATGTCTTTCATGAACATTAGGAATCTATGGTATCAACTCAATGGTATCTGGCGTGACAATAACATAAGGCATTCCTGGGGATGATGCCCTGTACATGATTTGTTCATCCTTCTTCCATTCCACAGACCATACTAAGATTAGGCGCATTCCGTGATGACCAGGTAATGTTGACTGGCAGTTGTATTCTGCATTCTAACATCGATGATTAACCATCTTGTATAATCACAATTTGGCTTATGAATCCATAGCAGAGATGCAATACCTTGCTCGAACCTGTTCATCATCATAGTATCCACATATAAGTCCAAATGTTACAAAGGCAATCAGTAATTGTAATGGCATCATCGTCATGATGTCTTTATATCTGGAAATCAAGCAGCATATCTGGATTACTTATCAGACAATTTCTGACTGCTCTTCACAACTGATTAATGTAATTCTAGCTGGTACTTTTATGTTTGTTCTTCCCCGTGTATTGTAAAAAATACACACCTGGGCTTGCATTATCCACAATCAGAAAAGGTCCTCACCATTTAGGTGCAAACACATGATTCTTTTCCCCATAGTCGTAACACCATGATGTTGTCCCTGACTTCATACTCAAAAATACTTATTATACTGATTTTGTGATTTTCCAATCTTTTGGGCTACATACTGTTTAGTGACTTGGACAAGAAGATGTTAGTAAGGAGGACATTGTAGGGTTGAATGAGCAGGGTGTGCCATTGTCATTTGCAGTTTTATTCTTTTTTGACTTTTCTGTATTGCTTTGGTACAACTGAGTAGCTTAATTCGCCATTTCAGAGGGCAGATAAGAGTGTGGGTCTGTAGTCACATGTAGGCCAGACTGCGAAAGGACAGCAGATTTCCTTCCCTCATGGGCATTGGTGAACCAGATAGGTTTTTAACAACAATCCGGGGACATCTGGGGTCTTGTGCCAAAACTGGGAGAGCTGTCCCATAGACTAGTCAAGCAAGAGCCTGACATAGTCATACTCACCAAATCATCAGGGGTTGTTGAAAGGGAAAATAGGACTTTGAAAACCCCTAAGGATGATGTGATACATGTAATTTTTGTGTAATTCCCATTGCTTCCTGAAATGCGATAAAAATTTTCCCTATAAATGATGAATCTTGATCACTATCCACGCGTATCGACAGTCTCACCTGCAGATCACCTCACTCAGTAGCAAATGTGCTGCAATGACCGCCATGTTAGTTCAACATAGGAATGCCATAATCATTTAATGAATTTGTCAATAATCGCTAAGCAATACTAGTGACCTGCATTTAAACTGTGCAGGGGTCCAATAAAATCAATTTGGAGGTGAATGTGCAGTCCCTCAAAGGGAGGAGCGGATCTGACAAAGGCACAGTTAGTGTACAAAGAAGGATTATGTTGCAGACAATCTGAACAACATATTTCAATGTCCCGCTTTGTATCAGGCCACCAGACAACCTTATTCACTTTTTGGTAAATTACCTTGTGGAATAATGACCACCTGTAGCATGAGAATGAAATGTGAAAGAAATCCTCAGCAAGTGGTGGAGGTACATTGAGTAAACATTGGACAATCAGGCAGTTAATGGACTGATAGTGCCTGATATGTCCCTGTCAACTTGGTATCCTTAGCCCACTTAGTAGGTTGAAGCAGTGGTTTGCCATTCCTTGAACAATTGGTAAGGTTCAAATGTATCCTGCAGGAATACTAAATCCAATCCCTGTGGTGCTACCTTAGCTAAGGCAAGAACATTGACCTAGGGATGTTCCTGAGGCTGTCCTCATGCTACAACTGCACTGTCAGCCAGTGAGTTTCCCTGTTAATGTTTACTACTTGCCTTAGTATCTGCCTTTACCTTACCAATGTGACACGAGGCTTGTCTGGATTTGAGCTCATGCTATAAAGAAATCAATATAACGCATGTAGTAAGGTTTTCCTGTCAGATGTTTTAAAATGATTTTTACGATATAGTGGGAAGAATGGCGTGGTGTTAATAGCATAGGAACCATCTGACCAGATATTGATGGATTGTTTGAAGGTGTCCTTCACATCTGTCAGAAAATCTACAGGTTGGGCATTCTGAACTGAATGAGGGATACACTTATACTGGCTAATATTGTGAGACATACAAGGTGGGAGGCCAGCCAGGAAAGCACTGGAATAGCTGAGTCTAGAGGTAGCATAGGCATGGATAAAGGTTTAAGCAGCAAGTGAGCTGAGGCGCAGTTGGAGAAAGCTGATTTTATCAGGTGGAATTAGGCAATGTTGGTAATGGTGAGGGGGACTGGGTTGGCTAGATGGCTAGCATATGGTTCGGTTCAGACCAATGTCAACAGCATCGGTTCAATTCTTGTTCTGGCTTGAGGAAAGGCAACAGAAAGCTACCTTGTATACCTGCTTCCCTAGTCATGCTCATCTCGCCTGGGTGGAGAAAAAGAGCAGAGGACCTGCTCTTGGGCAGACCACCACCACAACACAGTGATGGAGAGAACATGGCAATAGGACACCAAAGTTCCAAACAGACTGGTTCAGTCTCAGACAGTGACCATGGAGGGAGACAGAATCAATCATTAGGAATTGACAGGGTCTGAAATAATGGCTTCAGTCTTTACAGTATTCAATTGGAGGAAATTTCTGCTTATCCAAAATTCAGTGTTGGACAAGCTGTGTGACTAATTAGAGGCAGTGGGAGCATAGAAGGTGAATAAACTAAGTCACTAAATCATAATGGGGGTTTAGCAGGTGTGTCCTTGACTCAATAACAGGCCAAAGCAATTTTTAAAATCACTTCTGTTAAATGTAAATGAGAAGTAAAGGGACTTTAATACCGGATAAGAATCACTTCTGAAACCCATAGACAACTGTAATGTCCACACCCAATGTGTTGTGGTTGAGATTTTTAGTGTAAAGGAGCACCTTTAGGCACATTAAATGTAAGTGCAAATGGTAAGAAATTCAAATGTAAATGTTAATATGCTGTACAATGAGGGTTTACTGTTACGAGAGCTGCACTGATATATAGGTTACATAAATGAGTGAGGTCTGCAGTTCTACGGCTCACATTACTTGAATGCCATGGGAGGTATGGTTCAGATTATAGGCAGATTCTATAAGCAAAATATCACTTGGTCAGCTGCATGACTGGAATAGTTTGCTTTTAATAAACTGATCTGTTTAGCTGGTTGTGAATTCTTGCGGCTGACTACTCTACAGCAGAGGGATTAGGGAAATAAGTATTAATTTGCAAGGAGGAAAATTGTGAGATGTAGAGCAAATGTTTCCATTTACAAGTGAGACCAGAACTAGGGCACATAAACATAAAATAGTCACTACTAAATCCAATAGGAATTTCATAGGAACTTCTTTACATAGTGCGTGGTTATGATATGGAACTTGCTACCACAAGCAGTATTTGAGGCAAATGGTATGGGTGCATTTAAGGAGAATCTACATAAACACATGACAGAGAAAGGAATAGATGGATATGTTTTTATTCCTTCACGGGATGAGGGCATCGCTGGCAAGGCCAGCATTTATTGTCCATCTCTAACTGCCCTTGAGAAAGGTGGTGATTTGCTACCTTCTTGAACTGCTGCAGTCTGTGTGGTGTAGGTTTACCCACAGTGCTGTCAGGTAGGGAATTCCAGGATTTTGACCCAGTGACAATGAAGGAACAGCGATATATCTCCAAGCCGGGATGGTGTGTCATTTGGAGGGGAACTTGCAGATGGTGGTGTTCCCATGCGGCTGCTGCCCTTATCCTTTGAGGCAGTAGAGGTACTGGGTTTGGGAGGTCTTGATGGTTTAAAATGAGGGAGGGTGGGAGGATGGTCATATGGAGATTAAACATTAGCATTGAGCTATTGGGATGAATGGCATGTTTTCGGGCTGTAATTACTGTGTAATACATTGATATATTAAAAAATGAACTTGAATTTTTCTCACACTTTCCGTGACCTCAGGACTTCCCTAAGCACTTTAGAGCTAATTAAGTTGTCACCAAAGCGTGCTTTGCCGAATGGTGATTTTATTATTCCACCGGCTGGAAACCTGAATTAAATTTTTAAAAGGAAAAAGGAACAGATAAAAGGTGACTGCTAGCAGCTAAAATGGCCACCGCATTTTGCATCACTATATCCTTCATTCCAATGCATCGAGGTGGAGACTAATTTTCTGGCCAGTCCCCAGCAAGAACAATGACCTGGGCATTTTGAGTGAACTACCTGTCCTGTCCCCATTAACAAGACATTAAATGCAATCACTTGGGACATTAAATTCAAACCAAAATACTTGCACAATGGGACCCTGGTTGAGAAAAGGGAATTCCTCGACATGAGCTGATGAACTTGTAAGAGGAAATACACACTGAGTGAAATTCATGTGACAGGCCCATCATCTGTGTATTTAAGCTGGTTTTTCTCTTTCTGCAGACCAGACAAGCAACTAGACACAGACCAGAGAAGACCCAAGTGGCGTCCCTCTCTCTAGTCCACCTTGCAAGTTTTGAACCCTGCCTGCTGGCCTTAACCACCTGGCCTATCACTACTGCAGACAGAGGCCCCATGAAGGAAACCATTTGCATCGCTGCCTCCAGGAAAATCCCAAATCAGCTGGCCACATCTGTGTTGTGGAAAAATCTAACCAGTCTCGATCCATGGGATTAAAGCAAATAAAGACTTTATTTCAAGCATATGCAAGGGAGAAGCCTCTGGTAACCCAAAGAACTTCTCAGTAATACAGAGCTTACAGCACACATTTATAGGATACAATAGTCATTACTCATTGATCACACTGCCCCCGACGCATACCAGGTTTACAATTTGATCGATTAACTGGATTGTATGGATCCCAACAAATGTTTCCTATTATCTCAGCCCCCAACCTTGATGCTGCTAGTTCTCATGGTTTATTGTTGTTTGTCTAGTTTCTAATTTCCCCTTATCTCTTTTCTTAGTGAAGCAAGGACAGCATGTCCACACAGGCCGTTTGAGGCAATAAAGTACTGAGTTGTACAATCCCAGAATAATGGTCAAGTATCCCATCTGGCCAAAGGGTCCCTCACAACTACAGTGTTTCTTCGAAGATTATTAATGTTAAAACTACTATTGTTGACCCTTTGGCCCCACTTCAGTCGCTCCTTTTGGACCCTTGTCAGGGATGCCACCTGACCCAGGTAGGACATTCCCGAGATCCTATACCCACCAATTGCTCCAGGGATTCTACTGGAGTTCAGTGGGCTTAGGGTCTCCTAGCCTACAGTTCTCTTACGTCTGCACTGAAGTCCTATTGACCTAGGCTAGGTCTGGAATCATCATCACATTAGATAGCAAAGTCCTTGTAAATGTTCCCGAGTTTCATATTCCCATTGAGGGTCAAAGTTTGTAAAGTTAGGGAGGGAATGTTCGAGATATGAAAAGTTTTTTTGAGGCGAGAGGGCAATTTACATATTGATTACTCATGGAGAGGGTGGTGGGAGAGGGGATTCAAAGCGCAATTAAAAGTTTAGTTTTATTTTTTGGACAGCGGGACCTTTAAAAATTTAAATCTCACTGAAGGGCTAGAGCCCTTTAAAAATAGTGCCGGCGCCTATGTGGTACGTCATCGGGGGCGGGCATTCCACTCCTTCCATGTTAATGAGCCGCCATGTGAAATATTGCGGCAGCTCCATGACGTACATCTCATGGCAGCAAGCTTGAAAAAATCCAGCCCCTCTTCTCTCACGATAAATTCACAAGAGTAGGCGTGTCTGCACCTGCTCTTTCCCCAGAGCCCTGAAATTTCTCCACATGTATAGTTGTCTCTTTCTCTCTCTACTTCCAACTTTATTTTTCACTTTTATTTCTTTTGTGGTTCCCCTTCCCCTCCATACGTTGTCTGTATTTCATACACACTATAGGTCTCATACACATGTTTCTTTACTGATTTGCTCGATAACTTTAAAAATAAGTGAATGAAATGATGTAGGTACATTTTGAAAAATGCAACTCAGATGATCTGTTTGAATAGTAACATGGTGATAGTGCACTGATGGAACCAGAATTTGACATTTCAATTATTTACCTGAGTTGGTAGAATATTTGATTTCCAGTTGGTAAGATTACTTTTATATGGCTGAATTCTTATAAGTATCCAAGTAAAGCTCTTCGTGCAATTTGTTGATTCAGCTGATTCAATGAAATTTTCAGAACCAAAAATTAGCTGATGGGTGAGGGGAGGTAGAAAAAAGACCAGGAGCAAGGCTACAAATTTATTTATGGGTTTTCATGGAAAAATTGGCAAAGTGATGTTTGATTTCCAAAACGGCAGTAAAAATCCTGGAATCTGATGTAATATAAAACATTTTTTGGCCAACTCAGTTCAGACAAGTCTGTAATTGCAAGTCAGAATACTGTCTTATTCGTAAGCCTGGAGAAGTTGGCCTATCGCAGGTCCAGTGTCAGCATAGCCCACGCGGACGTCTCCCTGGCTGCCTGACTCTCTTTCATGGTTTAGATGGTGTCCGGATGGTCTTGGAGAGGGAACATGCACTGCCCACTGGTATGGTTTGGGCCTTCCCTGATTAGTGAGCATCACAGAGTATATTATCGTCACAGACAAAACATTATCTTGAATGTCAATATTGAGAAATAACATTTAAAAAATTTGGCACCTTAATGCAAAATTCAAGGAGGAAAACCTGACTGGGAAGCACTTTCCCATTAGGACATTGATGGGCAAGTGGTCTCCAACTTGCACATGACCTAGCCAGTCCTTGTTTTGCATCTAGAAAATTGGACTCCGCATTTCAGATTTCATGCTTGCCTGTTCTTAGTTTGTGTCAAAAAGGCATAGTCAGTGTGTAGCTGAAGCATCAAGCAACAGCATTCATTTTATATAGTCCTTTAATGTAGTTAATCATCCTAAGGTACTTCCAACATAATCAAAAAAAAACCTGACAGAGCCAAGTAAGAAGATACTATATAAAAACAGAAAGTGCTGGAAATACTCATCAGGTCTGGCGGCATCTGTGGAGAGAAAAGCAGAGTTAACAGCTGGAACTTTACGCCCCCTCAAAGAGCAGGATGGTGCCGGTGGGGTGGGGGGCACGTAAAATGGAGCGGGAGTCTTGGAGGGCCTTTCCCAATCCGCTCCCGCCTCTGTCACCACTTTACGCAGGGTGGCGGCTGCGAAAATCGGCCTGCCCGCCCCAGGCAAATCAAGTGGCCACTTAAGGGCCTCCATCTGCCATCATGGGGATTTTACTTGTGGCTGGTTGAGCAGCCCAGGCCCGAGAGAAACCACCTGACAAAAGCAGGCGGCTTTCTGACAGCCTGGTTGGGGGTGGGGGGGGGGGTGGGCAGGAGGGGGGTCCCTCATGATCAGGCACCTTGTGCCAAAAGGAGAGCCACCCCTGCTGCCCCAACCATGCCCAACACGCCCCCTGTCCCCCCAGTCAACCACCCTTGACTCGCCCGATCCCTCCCCATGAAGCACCAAAAACTTACTTTCGTTCCAGGGCTCCCTGACATCTTCTTTCTGACGGCTGGGTTGCAGTCCCAGCAGTGGCCACTGCTCCCGGTGGCGCTGCTGACACTAAGAGCTGCCGGCCCGCTGATTGGCCAGCAGCTCCATTAGGTGGGACTTCCTGCCTCAATGAGGTGGAAGTCCTCACTCAGACCAATTAAAGGCCTGTGGACTGCAAAATGCAGTCCAGATCCCCAGGCCAGGCGGAGGTGGGTTTACCACTGAATTTTCAGTCGGTGGACGGCTCCCGTCTATCGAGGGAAAAATTCCAGCCAACGTTTCAGGTCAGTGAGCCTGTTGTGATGAAAGGTCACTGATGTGAAATGTTAATTCTGCTTCTCTCTCCACAGATGCTGCCTGACCTGCTGAGTATTTCCAGCACTTTGTTTTTGTTTCAGATTTCTAGCATCCGTAGTATTTTGCTTTTATTTTAAGGAGATACTATGATAGGTGGCCAAAAGCTTGAACAAAGAGGTTGGTTTTAAGGAGTGTCTTAAAGGAGGAGGGAAAGGTGGAACGGATGAGCAGGAGAAATAACACAAACATAAAGCTGGAGAATGAATAAATACTAATGACATTACAGTAAAACTTGTACTATCCAAACTACTGTTCCTATCATAAAAACCTCCTCTCTCCTCACTATCCCAGGCCCCAAACACTCCTTTCAGGTGAAGCAGCGATTTACTTGTACTTCTTTCAATGTAGTATACTGTATTCGCTGCTCACAATGTGGTCTCTACATTGGGGTGACCAAGCGCAGACTGGGTGACCACTTTGTGGAACATCTCCGCTCAGTCCGCAAGCAGGACCCTGAGCTTCCGGTTGCTTGCCATTTCAACACTCCCCCCTGCTCTCATGCTCACATCTCTGTCCTGGGATTGCTGCAGTGTTCCAGTGAACATCAACGCAAGCTCGAGGAACAGCATCTCATCTGCCGATTAAGCACACTACAGCCTGCCGGACTGAACATTGAGTTCAATAATTTCAGATCATGACAGCCCCCCATTTTACTTTCATTTTTAGTTATTTTTTCTTTTTTTCTTTTTTCATTTTTTACAATCTTTTTTTTGCTTTTATTTCATTTCATCTTAGTTTGTTCAGTTTGCTTACCCACTTTTTTTTCAGGTTTGCAGTTGCTGCTGTTCAATATTCAGTCCGTTAACACCTAATCTGTACTAATGCTTTGTCTTTCAACACACCATTAACATATTATTTGCCTTTGCTCCATGACCTTTTGGTCATCTATGTGGCCTTGTCCAATCTACGCCTTCTCCTTTGTTATCTCTTGCCCCACCCCCACCTCACTTGCTTATAACCTGTGACTTTTCTAATATTTGTCAGTTCCGAAGAAGGGTCACTGACCCGAAACGTTAACTCTGCTTCTCTTTTCACAGATGCTGCCAGACCTGCTGAGTGGTTCCAGCATTTCTTGTTTTTATTTCAGATTTCCGGCATCTGCAGTATTTTTCTTTTACTGTTACTGTCATCCTGATTCTGCAGCAGAATTGTCACAGAGCAAGCATTCCATGAAGCATTAGCACATTGCACAGTTTCTTTTATATGTATTTCATCTTTTTTCTTGGGAAATAAATGGGCTTTATTGCTGCACCAAGCGTGCAAAGCTAGAATTCAGGGACTCTCAATATTTGTCAGTTTTCACTGGCAGGGGTCAAAGTCATTTCTCCTCCATTAAATGCAAATTAGATGATCTTCTTTCAGAAGGTAACATTTTAGGTAACTTGGAGTAAATGTAACATGCTTGGAGGGAACAGGTGATTGGACCTACAGTTTCCAAAGAACTCAGCAATTGAAATTTTCCTTATCTTGCTGTGGACTGCTTCATAGAGACTGGTTGCTATTATTAGTCAATAACTCCTTTATTGTTGTACCCTGTGACTATCAGGATGGTAGATGGTAAACTAGATGGGCCATTGTTTTGTACACCAATTCCTATGTTGCATTTTAGCAGATAATAAATAATCACCACCGGTATTAGATGTGATCAGAGAAACTGCAAGTTCAAAGCAAATGTAGTCCTGTTTTTCTAATCATCACTAGATGGTGCTGTTGTTATTTCTAATAATATTCATGACCTCATTACCTCACTGTTGGGGGAAAAACTCCAGTAAATTTTAATTGAAATCAGGAGGTTGAAAATCAGCAAGACAATATTCCAATACTGCAGCAATGTAATCAACAGCATTATTTTCCTGAATGTATATATATTTCAAAAGTCTCGCTTTGTATAAGATGCTAGCAAATTGCAACCAAAGAACCAAACAAAAATACAAGTGAAAAACATTCTTTTCCTCTTTTTTAACCCCTCTGATGATAAGTCAGCCTAGCCTTTTAAAAAGAGAAGCTAAGCAGCTACCAATTTAGAGAAACTGCCAACTTAACTGCCTCCAATTGTCCCCAAGGTATGCCTGTAAACCTGCAAACAGAGGTACATAGAACAAGAAGCTGAGGAAGACCAAGGTGGAGCTGGGTAAACAATATTACACAAAGGAATACAGGTGACTGAAGCAGACAGGCTAGCTCCGATCTGACAATAGTGGAGAGAATTAATTCAGCCCCATCTTTGTTGCTAAGCTGACAGTCAAAAATTTAGTAGTATATGCCTATTCAGACTACTTCCCTAACCTGTAGCTTTATAGGAGTGGGGCAAATTTAGCATCACAGCTGTGTTCCAGACCCTGGACTCCCCGTGAGTAATGCCACAGGGGATCAGCTAATGCTTCTGTTAATTTTCCTCAACATTCACCTAAAGGAGACATTAACTTTAGGATGATAAGTAAAAACTACTATCCTGATCGCCTGGGAGGGAATGTTGTGATGATACTCTGGCAGTATTTGAGGAACAGTTGTGATGGAAAGTTAATTAACCACTCACAAAGGCTGCACTTTTAAATATTTGACATCGATTTTCCTTGTGTGTTTTTTTTCCAAAAATTAATTAATAATGCCACTTCTCAACTATTCATCTATACAGCTAGAAAGGCAACATATAATGTATAATGTCAATCCTGTGGTTGTTAACCCTGGCTTCTGGTAATAAAGCTCCAATAGCTGCCACCCCAGGACACAAGTCTCGTAAGTGCCAGAATATACCTGAGACTGTTTTAGTTGCGCATTAGCATTTTCATGCAAAGTGCACCGAGTCTGTCAATCTCTTAAAAAGAGTGATTGCTCACCAGCTCAGGAGATTCAACACCAAAATGAAAAAAATAACATTGGGATTCTGTCTGAGCAAGGGTGCAGTGAACTCCTGGAGATCCCAGTTAAACTTCCAGAAGTGAAGCCAACCAGTAATATGTTGGTTTTACTACAGTGAAGAACAGAAACTGGGCTTTTTCTGTTTCTTTAAAATCAAAAAGTCTCTGAGCTTTGCAGATAGTTTCCTGAAAAGGATAAACACTGCGGCACAGTGGCGCAGTGGTTAGCACCGCAGCCTCACAGCTCCAGCGACCCGGGTTCAATTCTGGGTACTGCCTGTGTGGAGTTTGCAAGTTCTCCCTGTGCCTGTGTGGGTTTTCTCCGGGTGCTCCGGTTTCCTCCCACAGCCAAAAGACTTGCAGGTTGGTAGGTAAATTGGCCATTATAAATTGCCCCTAGTATAGGTAGGTGGTAGGTAAATATGGGGACAGGTGGGGATGTGGTAGGAATATGGGATTAGTGTAGGATTAGTATAAATGGGTGGTTGATGGTCGGCACAGACTCGGTGGGCCGAAGGGCCTGTTTCAGTGCTGTATCTCTAAACTAAACTAATTCCCTTCGCAATAGATGCTACAGAAAGAGCATCCTGATAACTACTTAATGGTTACATAGATCTTGGTCCTCAAAACTTCCTCTACTTGAAGGAAACTCAACCTCTAACTCTTTAATTGCTCTTTGATATGGCCAGTGCCAGCAGGGCTACACTAATTACTTAATTAAAATGCCATGGTTACCTTGACAACTGAATGGTTTAAGGTTCAACTACATAGCATGCGACTAGAGTCATGTATAGGCCAAACCAGATAGGACTGGCAGGCTCACTTCACCGAAACGACATTACAACAACCCAATAATTTCATGGTCATTTTGTTATCACTGGTGCCAGCCCACAAATTACCAGATTTACTGAATTCAGTTTCATAATTTGGCATGTTAGGATTTGAACTAATGACCTACGACTAGTTTGCTAGCCCAGTGTTGTAATCACTACACTACCACCCCTGACTCTGGTACATATTAAGAAGTTATTCATCTTCATCTTTGGCCTCCTTGTCTCAGGAGGCAATGGGTAAGCGCCTGGAGGTGGTCAGTGGTGTGTGGAGCAGCGCCTGGAGTGGCTATAAAGGCCAATTCTAGAGTGACAGGCTCTTCCACAGGTGCTGCAGAAAAATTTGTTTGTTGGGGCTGTTACACAGTTGGCTCTCCCCTTGCGCCTCTGTCTTTTTTCCTGCCAACTGCTAAGTCTCTTCGACTCGCCACACTTTAGCCCCGCCTTTATGGCTGCCCGCCATAAGTTATTACCTGTATATAAATGTTGCTCCAATCTGACACCAATCTGCATGAAACAACCCTGTTTGCTTAGGGGTCACTACATAGTGAAATGGAGACCATCATGGAATACAGAAATTCTATTATTGGAAAGGTTGGCACTGCTGTATGTATCTTGTCCTGCTCACCCATCACACACTCCTGGTTGACCTACACGAGCTCACTGTTCCTTAATGAATAAATAGTAAAAAATCTTTAAGGTCTATAATTTCCTCCATTGTTTTGCCTCACTTTTTCTCTGAAATCCCCTTTGGCCCTATATTCCTATCTGCATTCCTCTGCCTCCTGCCTTTTGATCACCCCCTTCCCCACCATTGGCAGACTTCCTATTATCTGGAATTCCCTCCCTAAATTTCCCTGCCTCCTCTTCTCTCTCCATATTTGAAAAGCTCCTTAAGACCCATCTCTGACCAAGCTTTTGGTTATCTCCCCTAATATTGCCCTCCTTGGCTTGTTGTCTGTTTTCCTTGTGTCTATTTCTGAAGCAATTTGGGGCATTTTCTTACCTTAAAGGTGCTATATCAATGCAAATTACTGCTGTGGGTTGGTGCTCAGACTAGGAGAATATCATTTGGAACTCCCTAAATAATTTCCTATCTTTGAAAATTGCTGGGATTATGTCTGACAGCTGAGTGTACTTAGCATCCCCTTACTTCAGTGTGAAAAGCTTATCAAGCCAATCTCCTTCCCTCTTAGTGGTTAATTTAAAGGAAAGACCAACTCTGCACCATTACTTCCCAATATTCCCTGCAAGCTGCATGCAGTCACCCAGGAGGTATTGTGCAGGCTGCTCACGAGCTTTCTTACCTAAGATATCACGCAAAAAGATTTAAAAGTACCACGCACTGAAATGAACAGGTCACGCACAATGAAAGCAATTTGAGGGAACATGGCCATCCCACCCCAAACCTCATCCCCCATTCAAAGCATATTCCTCCTGTTTTTTGGAATTGAATTAAGCCTATATTTTTATTCCACCTGTACGAATTTGGATGGACATGGATGGAGAATGGGTGGGACACTCACTTTACAACAGTCCTGCCATCGGCAATGATTGCATTCTCTCTTTTTGGTGGTGTTGGTTGAGGGAGGAATGTTAACCAGAGCACCTGGAAATTGCATTACTTTTCTTCAAATAGAACCGTGGCATACATCAATTTTGTTATATCCTCTTGAGCAGGTGGATGGGGTTGGGTTTAATGTCTCATCCAAAAGATGACCTTTTTGACAATGCCACGCTCCCTTAGTACTACTTGGAAATGTCAGTCTAGATAATGTGCTGAAATCCCCCTGGTGGAGCTTGAATCCATGACCTTCGGCATGCTACCAATTTAGCCAGTCTTTGTCACTATGCACATTTATTGCACCAGAGTGTTCCTTGCTGTTTTTGAGAGTCCACTTACAAGCAGGGATTTAATTGATCGGGGTATTTCTGCAGTATTCAGTATCTTGTCATATTTAGCTATTTACAGAAGTGAATATGTTCAGTCAGTTGTGACCAGATGTGGACTGGACACAGAATTCATTAGCTCAGGTTACAGCAGTAGATCTATGCTAAAATTAGGTTTGGAATTTGCATTATGAAGGTCACTGAGGAAGAAAACTGTTGACGGTCAAATATATATGATATATGGTACTTAACCTCAACTTTTGTGAAATTAATGTTGATATGAATTAATATTTACTGCAATTTCAAGAGCTGTTATTTTGTTTAATCTTCTAAATGATCGGCCTTCTTCACTTATTTAATCCAGCCATGCTGATAATAGATATTTAAAAAAACATAAATTGACATATAAATAGTGTGCATGATGGATTTTCAATTTTTTTTTGGTTAAGATCCAAATACTTTTCCATGGTCCAGGGCTGGCTAGCTGGCTGACTGACTCAAGGTCAGGATCAGTGCCCCTTCAGAATTAATATTCAGTGGCTTAGTCTGTATAAAATGCTAAAAAGGTTAAATCTCTTTATAAAATGGAAGAACTTGCGCATATTTTAAAAAATATATATATGGTGTCTTTCATGACCTCGGAATGTTCCTCAATCAATGATACTAATTCTGATTAACTGGTCATTTATCTCATTCTTGTTTGTGGGACCAAGCTGCAAACAACTTGATTGCTATGTTTCCTTACATTCCAACAGTGACTGCACTTCAAAAGTAATTGTGAAGCACTTTGGGATGTCCTGAGGAAGTGAAATTCTGCAATTTTTTTTCAGCACCCCTACTCCCTTTCAGTAACTTTAAAACTTGCCCCGCCTCAACCTTCTGCTGTTGTCTAATTCAGTACTTTTTCCACCTCAAATTGAGAAAATATAGGGTTTTCCTGCAACTTAGCTGGACAAGCCTGTGTCCCATTGTACTTTCAGTCTAACTCTTCATCCTCATCTATTTTGAGTTCTTTGTTATGCGATGGTTTGAACTGTCAGCTTTTTTTTTTAAGCTTTTGGTCAACTTTTGCCAGTTTCCTAGCTTGTGTTTTTCTGAAGAAGTAGATAAAAACCAGTTTCTTGTATATCCAGTTCCACTTTGACAAATGATATATTTCAAACAATCGCCTTTCTCCAGTAGGCAATAAAAATAATGGAAGTGGTGTTTCAGAAATATGGCAGCTTTAAAATTTTGAACAAGTGACGGGGAAGTCACATTTGGTTCTACGTGAAGAAGTATATGGAGAGGGGGTACTGCCATGGTGATGTAAACTGCAGTACAGTTTAGATGCAATAGTCATGCAATCCAATTTGCGTGGATGGCTTTGTTTATACAGTTTAAAGACTGTAAACTGAAAACAGGGTTGCGGAAAGAACTGGATAGCTCGTTTGAGTCTTGCATATGGATGAAATCAGCATCATTAACAGAGGATGACTGTAACTTTGGCTACACTTGTTAACTGTGTGTGGTATTTGTGCCACATTTATATTACATGTTAAATGCGGCACAGTGGCGCAGTGGTTAGCACCGCAGCCTCACAGCTCCAGCGACCCGGGTTCAATTCTGGGTACTGCCTGTGTGGAGTTTGCAAGTTCTCCCTGTGTCTGCGTGGGTTTTCTCCGGGTGCTCTGGTTTCCTCCTACAAGCCAAAAGACTTGCAGGTTGGTAGGTAAATTGGCCATTATAAATTGTCCCTAGTATAGGTAGGTGGTAGGGAAATCTAAGGACAGGTGGGGATGTGGTAGGAATATGGGATTAGTGTAGAATTAGTATAAATGGGTGGTTGATGGTTGGCACAGACTCGGTGGGCCGAAGGGCCTGTTTCAGTGCTGTATCTCTAAACTAAATCATAGTCTTATGACCAGGTGAGAGGGGTCTAGGGGTTCCCTCTCAGCCTTTGCCTGGTTTAACTGTAACAGGGTTTAATTTTTAAAACACTGTTTTTAGCTCCCCCTTAGTGAATCCTCGTTCACTGTTCCAATTGTAAGGAAAAGAAATCAAACAGGTTTCCTTAGATTTAAATAAGAAAGGTAGAAGTTTATTAATCTTAAACTATAATCCAGTTAATGACTACGAATATGCAGCACGACCATGCTAGCATACATACACGATAAACACACGCAGATAGAGACAGATAAAGTAGAAGGAATAAAGGGGAAAAGTTTGAGGCAATATCTGGTAGTTACAGACCTTTAAGTTCAATGTGGAGTCTTTGGTTGCGGGTAAGTCTTGTAATTCGTTGGGGCTCAGTTCATGCTTCAACTTGTTCCGATGTAGGAGTCTTTTCTCTCTTGAGGTTTACGTGTCTTCCGTGTGTCTGGTGGCTTGGGAGAAAGCAAGAGAGAGAGAGAGCCTTCCTTGTTCCAGCTTCAGTTACACACTGCCTTCTGAATTCAAACTGTCCTGTGGCTAGTTCAAAAAACCTGGGCCAGCCAGTTAGTCATGTGACCAGCTTATTTAACCAGTCCTGGCTCTGTGGATTGTATCATCTCAGCAGGGCTTGGAATGCACTTCCTTACACCTTCAGTGTCTGGTGATCAAAATCCATTTGGGTTAATTGGAGCAGGGAATAGTCCTTTGTCTCCACAAGCAGCATCTCTTGGTATGCAAATGTCTTTCCAGCCCAGTGTCTGGTGATCTTCAAACAAGTCATTTCTTCAATCCAACAACAGTTTAAAATCAATGTTCATATGACAAAATTAATATGCCTCATTCTTGGCAGGTGGAGGTCTGCATGACAATAAAGAACAAAGAACAGTACAGCACAGGAACAGGCCATTCGGCCCTCCAAGCCTGATCCGATCTAGATGCCTGCCTAAACTAAAACCTTCTGCACTTCCAGGCACTCACCACCCTCTGTGTAAAGAACTTGCCTCGCACATCCCCTCTAAACTTTGCCCCTCGCACCTGAAACCTATGTCCCCTAGTAACTGACTCTTTCACGCTGGGCAAAAGCTTCTAACTATCCACTCTGTCCATGCCGTTCATAACTTTGTAAACCTCTATCATGTTGCCCCTCCACCTCCGTCGTTCCAGTGAAAACAATCGGAGTTTATCCAACTTCTCCTCATAGCTAATGCCCTCCAGACCAGGCAACATCCTGGTAAACCTCTTCTGTACCCTCTCCAAAGCCTCCACATCCTTCTGGTAGTGTGGCGACCAGAATTGCATGCAATATTCTAAGTGTGGCCTAACTAAAGTTCTGTACAGCTGCAGCATGACTTGCCCATTTTTATACTCTATGCCCCGACCGATGAAGGCAAGCATGCCGTATGCCTTCTTGACTACCTTATCCATCTGCGTTGCCACTTTCAGTGACCTGTGAACCTGCACACCCAGATCTCTCTGCCTGTCAATACTCCTAAGGGTTCTGCTATTTACTGTATACTTCCCACCTGCATTAGACCTTCCAAAATGTATTACCTCACATTTGTCCAGATTCAACTCCATCTGCCATTTCTCCGCCCAAGTTTCCAACCGATCTATATCTTGCTGTATCCTCTGACAATCCTCATCACTATCCGCAATTCCACCAACCTTTGTGTCGTCCGCAAACTTACTAATCAGACCAGCTACATTTTCCTCCAAATCATTTATATATACTACAAACAGCAAAGGTCCCAGCACTGATCCCTGCGGAACACCACTAGTCACATCCCTCCATTCAGAAAAGCATCCTTCCACTGCCAACCTCTGTCTTCTATGACCGAGCCAGTTCTGTATCCATCTTGCCAGCTCACCTCTGATCCCGTGTGACTTCACCTTTTGTACCAGTCTGCCATGAGGGACCTTGTCAAAGGCTTTACTGAAGTCCATATAGATAACATTCACTGCCCTTCCTTCATCAATCATCTTTGTCACTTCCTCAAAAAACTCAATCAAATTAATGAGACACGACCTCCCCTGCACAAAACCATGCTGCCTCTCGCTAATAAGTTCATTTGTTTCCAAATGGGAGTAAATCCTGTCCGATAGAATCCTCTCTAATAATTTCCCTACCACTGACGTAAGGCTCACCGGCCTATAATTTCCTGGATTGACCTTGCTACCCTTCTTAAAGAAAGGAACAACATTGGCTATTCTCCAGTCCTCTGGGACCTCACCTGTAGCCAATGAGGATGCAAAGATTTCTGTCAAGGCCACAGCAATTTCTTCCCTTGCCTCCCTCAGTATTCTGGGGTAGATCCCATCAGGCCGTGGGGACTTATCTACCTTAATGCTTTGCAAGACACCTAACACCTCCTCCTTTTTGATAGTGGGATGACTGAGACTATCTACACTCCCTTCCCTAGGCTCATCATCCACCAAGTCCTTCTCTTTAGTGAATACTGATGCAAAGTACTCATTTAGTGCCTCGCCCATTTCCTCTGGCTCCACACATAGTATCCCTTCTCTGTCCTTGAGTGGGCCAACCCTTTCCCTAGTTACCCTCTTGCTCTTTATATACATATAAAAAGCCTTGGGATTTTCCTTAATCCTGTTTGCCAATGACTTTTCATGACCCCTTTTAGCCCTCCTGACTCCTTGCTTAAGTTCCTTCCTACTGTCTTTATATTCCTCAAGGGATTAATCTGCTCCTAGCCTTCCAGCCCTTACGAATGCTTCCTTTTTCTTTTTGACTAGGCTCACAATATCCCGCTTTATCCAAGGTTCCCGAAACTTGCCAAACTTATCCTTCTTCCTCACCGGAACATGCTGGTCCTGGATTCTAATCAACTGACGTTTGAAAGACTCCCACATGTCAGATGTTGATTTACCCTCAAACAGCCGCCCCCAATCTAAATTCTTCAGTTCCTGCCTAGTATTGTTATAATTAGCCTTCCCCCAATTTAGCACCTTCACCTGAGGACTACTCTTATCCCTATCCACAAGTACCTTAAAACTTCTGGAATTATGGTCACTGTTCCGGAAATGCTCCCCTACTGAAACTTTGACCACCTGGCCGGGCTCATTCCCCAATACCAGGTCCAGTACGGCCCCATCCCTAGTTGGACTATCTACATATTGTTTCAAGAAGCCCTCCTGGATGCTCCTTACAAATTTTTCCCCATCCAAGCTCCTAGCACTAAGTGAGTCCCAGTCAATATAGGGGAAGTTAAAATCACCCACCACTACAACCCTGTTACCTTTACATCTTTCCAAAATCTGTCTACATATCTGCTCTTCTACCTCCCGCTGGCTGTTGGGAGGCCTGTAGAAAACCCCCAACATCGTGACTGCATCCTTCCTATTCCTGAGCTCCACCCATATTGCCTCGCTGCGCGACCCCTCTGAGGTGTCCTCCCGCAGTACAGCTGTGATATTCTCCTTAACAAGTAATGCAACTCCCCCACCCCTTTTAAATCCCCCTCTATCCCGCCTGAAGCTTCTAAATCCTGGAACATTTAGCTGCCAATCCTGTGCTTCCCTCAACCAAGTCTCTGTAATAGCAACAACATCATAGTTCCAAGAACTAATCCAAGCTCTAAGTTCATCTGCCTTACCTGTTTTACTGCTCGCATTGAAACAAATGCACTTCAGACCACCAGTCCCGCTGTGCTACGCAACATCTCCCTGCCTGCTCTTCCACTTAGTCTTACTGGCCTTATTTACTAGTTCCCCCTCATTTATTTCACTTGCTGTCCTACTGCTCTGGTTCCCACCCCCCTGCCACACTAGTTTAAACCCTCCCGAGTGACACTAGTAAACCTCGCAGCCAGGATATTTGTGCCCCTCCAGTTTAGATGCAACCCGTCCTTCTTGTACAGGTCCCATCTGTCCCTGAAGAGATCCCAATGGTCCAGATATCTGAAACCCTCCCTTCTACACCAGCTGTTCAGCCACGTGCTTCGCTGCACTATCTTCCTATTTCTCGCCTCACTGGCACGTGGCACATGGAGCAATCCAGAGATTACAACTCTAGAGTCCTGTCTTTTAACTTTCTACCTAACTCCCTAAACTCCCCCTGCAGGACTCGTCACTCTTCCTGCCTATGTCGTTGGTACCGATGTGTACCACAACTTCTGGCTGTTCACCCTCCGGCTTCAGAATGCCCCCTGTCCGTTCAGAGACATCCTTGACCCTGGCACCAGGGAGGCAACATACCATCCTGGAGTCTCTTTCACGTCCACAGAAGCGCCTATCTGTGCCCCTGACTATAGAGTCCCCTATAACTATTGCTTTTCTGCGCTTTGTCCCTCCCTGCTGAACAACAGTGCCAGCCGTGGTGCCACTGCTCTGGCTGCTGCTGTTTTCCCCTGATAGACCATCCTCCCCAACAATATCCAAAACGGTATACTTGTTAGAGAGGGGGATAGCCACAGGAGATTCCTGCACTGACTGCCTGCCTCTTCTAGCGGTCACCCATCTATCTGCCTGCACCTTGAGTGTAACCACTTCTCTGAAACTCCTGTCTATGACTCTGCCACCTGCATGCTCCTAAGTGCATCCAGTTGCTGCTCCAATCGATCCATGTGGTCTGTGAGGAGCTGCAACTGGGTACACTTCCTGCAGATGTAGTCGTCCGGAACGCTGGAAGTGTCACGGACCTCCCACACCTCACAGGCGAAGCACTTCGCCCCTCTAACTGACATTTCTAGCACTAATTAATAAATTAATTTAAGATAAATAAATACTTATTAAATCCTTACTAAATTGTTATAACTATATGGTCCCTAGTGCTGGATTCCTACTATAAATATTAAATGCTAACTAAATACAGTAATCTCCTCCCTCAGGTTTAGTTACTCAACTTATTAATTAGTTAATTAGGGTTTTAATCTATTTTTATTAATGTTTTACTTACAAATTCACTAAACAAAATTCCCTACCAGCCAATCAGATCACAGCTTTCCTGTGATGTCACTTTCAGTTTTTTTTAACCAGAGGTAAGTTTTTTATACTTACCGGTCCGGAACTCTGCCCTCCGAGTCTTCTCCCAGTCAGGCTGTGCTTTTTGGAAGCTCTGGGCTCCCCACTCTCTGATTTCAGGGAGGAAATGAAAGGAGCTCCTCGCTCTCTCCTTACCGAACTTCCTCACTTACCAAACTTCCACTGGAGCACTCTATTGCAACCCAAGTCAACACTCCAGTACAAACAGTGGAAACCAGAGAACCTGACAGAAACCCACGCAGTCACAGGGAGAACTTGCAAACTCCGCACAGGCAGTACCCAGAGCTGAACCTGGGTCACTGGAGCTGTAAGGCTGCGGTGCTAACCACTGCACCACTCTGCCGCCCACTGTGGAAGTTTCCAAGCAGCAGAAATGGCAATGGCTCAGCAGCCCACCAACCAGAGACAACCATAGAACTATAGAACCATAGAAAAATTAGAGCAGAGAAGGAGGCCATTCAGCCCGCCGTGTCTGTGCCGGCCAAAGAAACTAGCTGCCCAATCGAATTCCACCTTCTAGCACCTAGTCCATAACCTTGCAGGTTACAGCATTTCAGGTGCATGTCCAGGTACCTTTTAAAAGAATTGAGGGTTTCTGCCTCGACCACCATTCCTGGCAGTGAATTCCAGACATCCACCACCCTCTGGGTGAAAAAGTTTCTCCTCATGTCCCCTCTAATCCTTCTACCAATTACCTTAAATCTGTGCCCCCTGGTAATTGACCTCTCCACTAGGAGAAACAGGTCCTTCCTGTCGACTCTATTTAGGCCGTTCATAATTTTGTACACCTCAATTAAGTCACCCCTCAGCCTCCTCTGTTCTAAGGAAAACAACCCTAGCCAATCCAATCTTTCCTCATTGCTGCAACTTTCAAGCCCTGGCAACGTTCTTGTAAATCTCCTCTGCAAACTCTCCAGAGCAACCATGTACTTCCTGTAATGTGGGAACCAGAACTGTACGCAATACTCCAACTGTGGCCTAATCAGCGTTTTATACAGTTCCAACATTACACCCCTGCTTTTGTATTCTATACCTCGGCCAATAAAGGAAAGCATTTCATATGCCTTCTTCACCACTTTATCTACCTGTCCTGCCACCTTTAGGGACTTGTGGACATGCAGTCCAAGGTCTCACACTTCTTCTACCCCTCTCAATATCCTCCTGTTTATTGTATATTCCCTCGCTTTATGTGCCCTCCCCAAGTACATTACCTCACACTTCTCCGGACTGAATTCCATTTGCTACTTTTCCACCCACAAAACCAAAACATTGATATCATTCTGGAGTCTACAGCCATCCTCTTCGCAATCAACTGCACGACCAACTTTTGTGTCATTGGCAAATTTCCCAATCATGCTTCCCACATTTAAGTGCTAATCATTAATATATACCACAAACAGCAAGGGACCCAACACTGCTTTCCATTCACAAAAACATCTGTCAACTACTACCCTTTGTTTCCTGTCCCTGAGCCAATTTTGTATCTAACCTGCCACATGTATCCAACCTGTATCCCATGGGTTTTCATTTTACTGACAAGTCTGCCATACGGGACTTTGTCAAAAGCCATACTAAAATCCATGTAGACCACATCCACTGCACTACCCTCATCAATCCTCCTTGTTACTTCCTCAAGGAATTCAATTAAGTTAGAAAGACATGACCTTCCCTTAACAAATCCATGCTGACTATCCCTGATTAATCTTTGCCCTTCTAAGTGGCAGTTTATCTTGTCCCTCAGAATTGATTCTAATAATTTACCCACCACCGAGGTCAGACTGACTGGCCTATAATTATTTGGCCTACCCCTCGCACCCTTTTTAAACAATGGTGTAACATTCGCAGACCTCCAATCCTTTGGCACCTCACCCATATCCAGTGAGGATTTGAAAATGATCCTCAGCGCATCTGCTATTTCCTCCCTGGCTTCCTTTAACAACCTGAGATGCAATCCATCCGGCCCTGGTGATTTATCCACTTTCAAGGATGTCAGACCCTCTAGTACTTCCTCTCTCATTATGCTAATTGTATCTAATATTTCATAGTCCTCCTCTTTTACTACAATGTCTGCATCATCCCTCTCCTTTGTGAAGACAGAGGCGGAAAACTCATTAAGAACCCTGCCCACATCATCCATCCACGTGTAAATTCCCCTGTACTTCTCTGGTGTGCCCAATTTGAATAATTAAATGCCTAATTAAGGACGATTTTCCTAATGCTGATGGCGGAGTGGCCCCCCACCCGTGGGGAAGCCTCCAGCTACATTGATGCAGTCTACCAGCAGCTTCCCGGGGGTTCCATCGGAGCTGGAGGGTCCATGGCCCAAGGAAGGGGATGCCAGTGGCAAAGGCCAACCTCCCCGATGCTGCTGCTGGAGGGGATCCCCCTCCGATTGTTGGGGCCTGCCTACTTGGCACGGACCTCTCACATCTCACAGGTGAAGCACTTCACCCCTCTAACTTACATTTCTAGCACTAATTAATAAATTAATTTAAGATAAATAAATACTTATTAAATCCTTACTAAATTGTTATAATTAACTATATGGTCCCTAGTGCTAGATTCTTACTATAAATATTAAATGCTAACTAAATACAGTAATCTCCTCTCTCTGGTTTCGTTACTCTACTTATTAATTAGTTAATTAGGGTTTTAATCAATTTTTAATCAATGTTTTATTTTCAAATTCAGTAAAAATTCCCCACCAGTCAAACAGGTCACAGCTTTCCTGTGATGTCATTTTCAGTTTTTTTAACCAGAGGTAAGTTTTTTCTTCTTACCGGTCTGGAACTCTGCCCTCCGAGTCTTCTCCCAGTCAGCTGTGCTCTTTGGAAACTCTCACCTCCCCTCACTCTGAGGACAGGTAGGAAATGAAAGGAGCTCCTTGCTCCCTCCTCACCGAACTTCCTCAGTTTCCAAACTTCCACTATAGCACTCTAATGCAACCCGAGTCAGCACTCCAATGGAAACAAAGTCAGCACTGTAAGATGGCTCACTTTTATACTGACTGACTCTAGCCCCTGAAAACTGGTTTAAGCCAATTCACTAATTAACAAGGTGCAGCTGCAAGCAGACCCTGAGTGAACCCTGTTTAAATCTGGTCTAAAACTCACCTTCTCCAACCCTAACAGCAACTGTTAAGTTAATCTGCTAAATAAAAGACAGATTAGATTTTAGATAAAATTAACCCTTAATTATCCTCAGTTACCAAACTTCCACTATAGCACTCTAATGCAACCCAAGTCAGCACTCCAGTGCAAACAAAGTCAAACTGTAAGATAAAAAGATGGTGATTTATATACTTCTAATTTATAAACCTATGTACTTATATGATTTATATACTTATGAGATGATTCAGGAATATTGCTGCAAAGTGTGAAAAACCCTTTATTGAAACTGAAAGTAACAAACCATAGTGATCTCTTTTCTGATAAAAGGTCATTGACCTGAAACAATGAGTGGGATCTTGCTGCAACAGCAAGTCCCGATGTTGGGATGTAAAGCGGGTGGTGGAAATGTGACAGCAATATAGTCGGGGCCATTCAATTAACAAACGGCAGGTGGGGGATGTGGCCAATTAAGGAAGGTGGGTGGGCCTTCCTCATTGCTGGCCCAATCAGAGGGCTGGCAGCTCTGCAGCCTTGGCAGCACCACCATTTTGAGGCAACCTTGCAGGGGTAGCAGAGCTTTTTTTGCTGGTGCCAAGTAGGCAGGCCCCAACAATCGGAGGGGGATCCCCTCCAGCAGCAGCATCGGGGAGGTTGGCCTTTGCCACTGGCATCCCCTTCCTTGGGCCATGGACCCTCCAGCTCCGATGGAACCCCCGGGAAGCTGCTGGTAGACTGCATCAATGTAGCTGGAGGCTTCCCCACGGGTGGGGGGCCACTCCGCCATCAGCATTAGGAAAATCGTCCTTAATTAGGCATTTAATTATTCAAATTGGGCACACCAGAGAAGTACAGGGGAATTTACACGTGGATGGATGATGTGGGCAGGGTTCTTAATGAGTTTTCCGCCTCTGTCTTCACAAAGGAGAGGGATGATGCAGACATTGTAGTAAAAGAGGAGGACTATGAAATATTAGATACAATTAGCATAATGAGAGAGGAAGTACTAGAGGGTCTGACATCCTTGAAAGTGGATAAATCACCAGGGCCGGATGGATTGCATCTCAGGTTGTTAAAGGAAGCCAGGGAGGAAATAGCAGATGCGCTGAGGATCATTTTCAAATCCTCACTGGATATGGGTGAGGTGCCAAAGGATTGGAGGTCTGCGAATGTTACACCATTGTTTAAAAAGGGTGCGAGGGGTAGGCCAAATAATTATAGGCCAGTCAGTCTGACCTCGGTGGTGGGTAAATTATTAGAATCAATTCTGAGGGACAAGATAAACTGCCACTTAGAAGGGCAAAGATTAATCAGGGATAGTCAGCATGGATTTGTTAAGGGAAGGTCATGTCTTTCTAACTTAATTGAATTCCTTGAGGAAGTAACAAGGAGGATTGATGAGGGTAGTGCAGTGGATGTGGTCTACATGGATTTTAGTATGGCTTTTGACAAAGTCCCGTATGGCAGACTTGTCAGTAAAATGAAAACCCATGGGATACAGGTTGGATACATGTGGCAGGTTAGATACAAAATTGGCTCAGGGACAGGAAACAAAGGGTAGTAGTTGACAGATGTTTTTGTGAATGGAAAGCAGTGTTGGGTCCCTTGCTGTTTGTGGTATATATTAATGATTAGCACTTAAATGTGGGAAGCATGATTGGGAAATTTGCCAATGACACAAAAGTTGGTCGTGCAGTTGATTGCGAAGAGGATGGCTGTAGACTCCAGAATGATATCAATGTTTTGGTTTTGTGGGTGGAAAAGTAGCAAATGGAATTCAGTCCGGAGAAGTGTGAGGTAATGTACTTGGGGAGGGCACATAAAGCGAGGGAATATACAATAAACAGGAGGATATTGAGAGGGGTAGAAGAAGTGTGAGACCTTGGACTGCATGTCCACAAGTCCCTAAAGGTGGCAGGACAGGTAGATAAAGTGGTGAAGAAGGCATATGAAATGCTTTCCTTTATTGGCCGAGGTATAGAATACAAAAGCAGGGGTGTAATGTTGGAACTGTATAAAACGCTGATTAGGCCACAGTTGGAGTATTGCGTACAGTTCTGGTTCCCACATTACAGGAAGTACATGGTTGCTCTGGAGAGTTTGCAGAGGAGATTTACAAGAACGTTGCCAGGGCTTGAAAGTTGCAGCAATGAGGAAAGATTGGATTGGCTAGGGTTGTTTTCCTTAGAACAGAGGAGGCTGAGGGGTGACTTAATTGAGGTGTACAAAATTATGAACGGCCTAAATAGAGTCGACAGGAAGGACCTGTTTCTCCTAGTGGAGAGGTCAATTACCAGGGGGCACAGATTTAAGGTAATTGGTAGAAGGATTAGAGGGGACATGAGGAGAAACTTTTTCACCCAGAGGGTGGTGGATGTCTGGAATTCACTGCCAGGAATGGTGGTCGAGGCAGAAACCCTCAATTCTTTTAAAAGGTACCTGGACATGCACCTGAAATGCTGTAACCTGCAAGGCTACAGACCAGGTGCTGGAAGGTGGAATTAGATTGGGCAGCTAGTTTCTTTGGCCGGCACAGACACGGCGGGCTGAATGGCCTCCTTCTCTGCTCTAATTTTTCTATGGTTCTATAGTTCTATGGTTGTCTCTGGTTGGTGGGCTGCTGAGCCATTGCCATTTCTGCTGCTTGGAAACTTCCACAGTGGGCGGCAGAGTGGTGCAGTGGTTAGCACCGCAGCCTTACAGCTCCAGTGACCCAGGTTCAGCTCTGGGTACTGCCTGTGCGGAGTTTGCAAGTTCTCCCTGTGACTGCGTGGGTTTCTGTCAGGTTCTCTGGTTTCCACTGTTTGTACTGGAGTGTTGACTTGGGTTGCAATAGAGTGCTCCAGTGGAAGTTTGGTAAGTGAGGAAGTTCGGTAAGGAGAGAGCGAGGAGCTCCTTTCATTTCCTCCCTGAAATCAGAGAGTGGGGAGCCCAGAGCTTCCAAAAAGCACAGCCTGACTGGGAGAAGACTCGGAGGGCAGAGTTCCGGACCGGTAAGTATAAAAAACTTACCTCTGGTTAAAAAAAACTGAAAGTGACATCACAGGAAAGCTGTGATCTGATTGGCTGGTAGGGAATTTTGTTTAGTGAATTTGTAAGTAAAACATTAATAAAAATAGATTAAAACCCTAATTAACTAATTAATAAGTTGAGTAACTAAACCTGAGGGAGGAGATTACTGTATTTAGTTAGCATTTAATATTTATAGTAGGAATCCAGCACTAGGGACCATATAGTTATAACAATTTAGTAAGGATTTAATAAGTATTTATTTATCTTAAATTAATTTATTAATTAGTGCTAGAAATGTCAGTTAGAGGGGCGAAGTGCTTCGCCTGTGAGATGTGGGAGGTCCGTGACACTTCCAGCGTTCCGGACGACTACATCTGCAGGAAGTGTACCCAGTTGCAGCTCCTCACAGACCGCATGGATCGGTTGGAGCGGCAACTGGATGCACTTAGGAGCATGCAGGTGGCAGAGAGCGTCATAGACAGGAGTTTTAGAGAAGTGGTTACACCCAAGGTGCAGGCAGATAGATGGGTGACCGCTAGAAGGGGCAGGCAGTCAGTGGAGGAATCCCCTGTGGTTATCCCCCTCTCTAACAAGTATACCGTTTTGGATACTGTTGGGGGGGATGGCCTATCAGGGGAAAACAGCAGCAGCCAGAGCAGTGGCACCATGGCTGGCACTATTGTTTAGCAGGGAGGGACAAAGCGCAGAAGAGCAATAGTTATAGGGGACTCTATAGTCAGGGGCACAGATAGGCGCTTCTGTGGACGTGAAAGATACTCCAGGATGGTATGTTGCGTCCCTAATGCCAGGGTCAAGGATGTCTCTGAATGGACAGGGGGTATTCTGAAGGGGGAGGGTGAACAGCCAGACGTTGTGGTACACATCGGTACCAATGACATAGGCAGGAAGAGTGATGAGGTCCAGCAGACGGAGTTTAAGAATTAGGTAGAAAGTTAAAAGACAGGACCTCTAGAGTTGTAATCTCTGGATTGCTCCCTGTGCCACGTGCCTGTGAGGCTAGAAATAGGAAGGTAGTGCAGCTAAACATGTGGCTGAATAGCTGGTGTAGAAGGGAGGGTTTCAGATATCTGGACCATTGGGATCTCTTCAGGGACAGATGGGACCTGTACAAGAAGGACGGGTTGCATCTAAACCGGAGGGGCACAAATATCCTGGCTGCGAGGTTTGCTAGCGTCACTCGGGAGGGTTTAAACTAGTGTGGCAGAGGGGTGGGAACCAGAGCAGTAGGACAGCAAGTGAAATAAATGAGGGCAACTAGTAAATAAGGCCAGTACGACTAAGAGGAAGAGCAGGCAGGGAGATGTTGCTGAGCACAGCGGGACTGATGGTCTGAAGTGCATTTGTTTCAATGCGAAAAGTATAACAGGTAAGGCAGATGAACTTAGAGCTTGGATTAGTTCTTGGAACTATGATGTTGTTGCTATTACAGAGACTTGGTTGAGGGAAGGACAGGATTGGCAGCTAAATGTTCCAGGACTTAGAAGCTTCAGGTGTGATAGAGGGGGATTTAAAAGGGATGGGGGAGTTGCATTACTTGTTAACGAGAATATCACAGCTGTACTGTGGGAGGATACCTCAGAGGGGTCGTGCAGCGAGGCAATATGGGTGGAGCTCAGGAATAGGAAGGATGCAGTCACGATGTTGGGCGTTTTCGACAGGCCTCCCAACAGCCAGCGGGAGGTAGAAGAGCAGATATGTAGACAGATTTTGGAAAGATGTAAAGGTAACAGGGTTGTAGTGGTGGGTGATTTTAACTTCCCCTATATTGACTGGGACTCATTTAGTGCGAGGGGCTTAGTTGGGGGAGAATTTGTAAGGAGCATCCAGGAAGGCTTCTTGAAACAATATGTAGATAGTCCAACTAGGGATGGGGCCGTACTGGACCTGGTATTGGGGAATGAGCTCGGCCAGGTGGTCGAAGTTTCAGTGGGGGAGCATTTCGGGAACAGTGACCATATTTCCATAAATTTTAAGGTACTTGTGGATAAGGATAAGAGAAGTCCTCGGGTGAAGGTGCTAAATTGGGAGAAGGCTAATTCTAACAATATTAGGCAAGAACTGAAGAATTTAGATTGGGGGCGGCTGTTTGAGGGTAAATCAACATCTGACATGTGGGAGTCTTTCAAACGTCAGTCGATTAGAATCCAGGACCAGCATGTTCCTGTGAGGAAGAAGGATAAGTTTGGCAAGTTTCGGGAACCTTGGATAACGCGGGATATTCTGAGCCTCGTCAAAAAGAAAAAGGAAGCATTCGTAAGGGCTGGAAGGCTAGGAACAGACAAATCCCTTGAGGAATATTAAGACAGTAGAAAGGAACTTAAGCAAGGAGTCAGGAGGGCTAAAAGGGGTCATGAAAAGTAATTGACAAACAGGCTTAAGGATAATACCAAGGCTTTTTATACATATATAAAGAGCAAGAGGGTAACTAGGGAAAGGGTTGGCCCACTCAAGGACAGAAAAGGGAATCTATTTGTGGAGCCAGAGGAAATGGGTGAGGTACTAAATTAGTACTTTGCATCAGTATTCACCAAAGACAAGGACTTGGTGGATGATCAGTCTAGGGAAGGGAGTGCAGATAGTCTCAGTCATCCCATTATCAAAAAGGAGTTGGGTGTCTTGCAAAGCATTAAGGTAGATAAGTCCCCAGGTCCTGATGGGATCTACCCCAGAATACCGAGGGAGGCAAGGGAAGAAATTGCTGTGGCCTTGACAGAAATCTTTGCATCCTCATTGGCTACAGGTGAGGTCCCAGAGGACTGGAGAATAGCCAATGTTGTTCCTTTGTTTAAGAAAGGTAGCAAGGATAATCCAGGAAATTATAGGCCGGTGAGCCTTACGTCAGTGGTAGGGAAATTATTAGAGAGGATTCTTCGGGACAGGATTTACTCCCACTTGGAAACAAACAAACTTATTAGTGAGAGGTAGCATGGTTTTGTGAAGGGGAGGTCATGTCTCACTAATTTGATTGAGTTTTTTGAGGAAGTGGCGAAGATGATTGATGAAGGAAGGGCAGTGGATGTTGTCTATATGGACTTCAGTAAAGCTTTTGACAAGGTCCCACATGGCAGACTGGTACAAAAGTTGAAGTCACATGGGATCAGAGGTGAGCTGGCAAGATGGATACAGAACTGGCTCAGTCATAGAAGACAGAGGGTAGCAGTGGAAGGATGCTTTTCTGAATGGAGGGATGTGACTAGTGGTGTTCCGCAGGGATTAGTGCTGGGACCTTTGCTGTTTGTAGTATATATAAATGATTTGGAGAAAAATGTAGCTGGTCTGATTAGTAAGTTTGCGGACGACACAAAGGTTGGTGGAGTTGCGGATAGTGATGAGGATCGTCAGAGGATACAGCAGGATATAGATCGGTTGGAGACTTGGGCGGAGAAATGGCAGATGGAGTTGAATCCTGACAAATGTGAGGTAATGCATTTTGGAAGGTCTAATGCAGGTGGGAAGTATACAGTAAATGGCAGAACCCTTAGGAGTATTGACAGGCAGAGAGTTCTGGGCGTACAGGTCCACAGGTCACTGAAAGTGGCAACGCAGGTGGATAAGGTAGTCAAGAAGGCATACGGCATGCTTGCCTTCATTGGTCGGGGCATAGAGTATAAAAATTGGCAAGTCATGCTGCAGCTGTACAGAACTTTAGTTAGGCCACACTTAGAATATTGCGTGCAATTCTGGTCGCCACACTAACAGAAGGACGTGGAGGCTTTGGAGAGGGTAGAGAAGAGGTTTACCAGGATGTTGCCTGATCTGGAGGGCATTAGCTATGAGGAGAGGTTGGATAAACATGGATTGTTTTCACTGGAACGACGGAGGTGGAGGGGCGACATGATAAAGGTTTACAAAGTTATGAGTGGCATGGACAGAGTGGATAGTCAGAAGCTTTTTCCCAGGGTGGAAGAGTCAGTTACTAGGGGACATAGGTTTAGGTGAGAGGGGCAATGTTTAGAGGGGATGTGCGAGGCAAGTTCTTTACACAGAGGGTGGTGAGTGCCTGGAACTTGCTGCCAGGGAAGATGGTGGAAGCAGGTACGATAGCGACGTTTAAGAGGCATCTTGACAAATACATGAATAGGATGGGAATAGAGGGATACGGTCCTTGGAAATGCAGAAGGTTTTAGTTTCGGCAGGCATCAAGATCGGCACAGGCTTGGAGGGCCGAATGGCCTGTTCCTGTGCTGTACTGTTCTTTGTTCTTTTGTTTGTTTTGTTCCTCCCACAGCCAAAGACATGCAGGTTGATAGGTAAGTTGGCCATTGTAAATTGCCCCTAGTATAGGTAGGTGATCGGAGAATTGTGGGGATGTGGCAGGGAATGTGGGATTAATGTAGGATTAGTATAAATGGGTGGTTGATGGTTGGCACAGACGCGGTGGGCCGAAGGGCCTGTTTCAGTACTGTTTCTCTCTATGACTCTATGAAGTGACTGCATCAGGCAGCCATCTCAAAGCGGCTCCCTGGCATTTTACCAGCTTGCCTGCCTCCCAGCCCATTGTCCTGGAGTTGGTAAAATCTGGCCAGTAACTCTGTTTCTCTATCCATAGATGTTGCCAGTCCTGCCGAGCATTCCCAGCATTTTCTGTTTTTCCCTCTGTAATTATTTAGTTCTATAATTTGTTATAAGCCAGGGTTGTCCAACATACCGTCCATGGGCCAGAATCTGGCCCGCCAAAGGTTACCTTCCAACCTGCCAAGGATGAGAAATTTCCGCTGCAAATCAGCCATTGGTTCCTTCCAGCCTGCCAAAATTTTGTGTGACTGACAACAGCTGCAGCTCCTTTACTGACATGGCTGAGACCAATTGTCGCACCAGCTGCCAAGATTAGCTGTCTGATCACATGTCAGGCATTGAAGCTGGGACCTCCTCGGTGTATGGATCAGTTCCTTCTTAAAGGAAATCCAATTAAATCACCTGTTAATTAACAGTTAATTAAGGAGAGCCAGCATGGATTTGTAAAAGGGAGTTCATGCTTGACTAATCTGACTGAACTTTTTGATGAAGTACCAGAGAAGGTTGATGATGGGAACATGGTGGATGTTTTTTATATGGATTTTAAGGAAGTATTTGATAAAGTACCACATAAAAAGCTGGTTAATAAAATTGAAGTTCATGGAATAGGAGGGTCTGTGTCCAATTGGATAAAAAAAAAACTGACTGAAGGACAGAAAACAGCGAGTCGTGGTAAATGGTTGTTTTTAAGACTGGAAGATGGTAGACAGACATATTCCCCAACAAGTCAGTGCTGGGACCATCGCTTTTATTGCTGTATATAAATGCCTTGGATCTTGGAATACAGAGTAGAATTTTGAAATTTGCCAATGACACCAAACTTGGGGATGTGGCAAACAGTGAGGATGATATGAGATGCCTGCAACAGAACACAGATAGGCTATCAGAATGGGCAGACAGGTGGCAGATACAATTTAATACTGAGGTGATGCATTTCAGCAGAAGGAGTAGGGAGAGGCAATATAGACATAATGGTGCAATTTTAAAGAGTGTGCAGCAACAGAGGGACCTGGGGGTGCATGTGCATAAATTTTTGAAGATGGCAGGATATATTGAGAGAGTAGTTAGCAAAGCATATGGGGTCTTGGGCTTCATAAATAGAGGCATTGAGTACAAAAGCAGGGAAGTTACGCTGAACCTGTATAAAGCTCCGGTTAGGCCATCACTAGAGTATTGTGTCCAGTTGTGGTCACCGCACTTTAGGAAAGATGTGAGAGTCCTTGAGACAGTGCAGAAGAGATTTACCAGAATGGTTTCAAGATGAAGGATTTTTGTTACAAAGTTAGGTTGGAAAAGCTGGGGTTGTTCTCCTTAGAGAAAAGGAGATTGAGTAGAAATTTAATAGAGGTGTACAAGATTATGATAGGCTTTGATAAGTTAGACAAGGAAATACTGTTCCCATTAACTGATAGTACAAGGACTAGGGGACACAGATTGAAGATTTTGGGCAAGAGATGCAGGGGAATGTTAGGAAGAACTTTTTTTTAAGCAGCAGATGGTAATGACCTGGAACTTGCTGTCCACAAGGGTGGTGGAAGCAGAGTCAATCAATGACTTCAAAAGGATGGGCACTTGAAGGTAATAAATTTGCAGGGCTATGGGGATCAAGCAGGGGAGTGGGACTGACTTGATAGCTCTGTGGAAAACCAGCATGGACTTGATAGGCCAAATGGCCTCCTTCTGTGTCATAAATGACTCTATAGGCTGGATTTTACAGGGCTCCCGATGTAGGGCTCTGTGGCGGGGGGAGGGCCGGAAGATCATTCTGGCAGCGGCCTGCCACGAAGCCCGATGCTGGGAGGGCTGGACCCAATCTTCCTGGCGGTGACGAGGCTCCGTGGCCACCACCACCCCCACCACCCCCCCCTCCCCCCCACCGCTGGGTGATGGGATTTGGATTAACATATGGTAATTAATTAAGTGCATGCATTTAAGTACACTTACATGTGATCTAACAGTCGGGCTGTGATCTTCAGAGTGGCAGCCAGCAATCCCGCACCTTCACTTTCCCGTCTGGGAAAAGCGGGTGTCACTGTGGTGGGGAAGGTGGAGCATGAGATTTTCAGTGCGAGGTGGGGGGAAACGGGGTCAAACCTTCGCCATTAGTGTAGGGGATGGTCGGAAGGAGTGACCTGTAAACCTTATTCAGTTTGAGCGGGGGAGAAGGTTTGGTGGCAGGGAGAAGGGCAGAAACTTAATTTTATTGTTATTGTGGGGTGGGAAAGGGGCAATAGAATTTTGATTTGAACACTAGAGGGGTTGGGTTCTTTTTAAAAATTTAAAGTAGCCGGCAGGGCTGGCTGCCTTTTAAAAATGGTGCCAGCATCTGCGCACAGGCAGCTGATGCCATTGCCAGCCTCGGAGAGCCCACCGCCTCCACATGATTGGGGTCGGGCTGACTGGGGTATTTAAATGAGCCGCCATGCAGGAGATCGAGGCAGCATGGCAGTGCGCAGCCCACATTTGCGGGCCACCATTTTTTTCACCTCCCGCCATGGCCCTGTGACTCTAATTGTTTCAGTTTCTTATGCAAGTGCTCCTATGAAACTCAAAAATTAATGGTCAGTAAATAATGTCCAGGAGGTCAAGGGCACTTTTCATCCGTTAGTTCGAGAAATGTTTAATTAAATTTAGGTGAAGATTTCCATGTATTTTTAGTATCACTATTTTCCGCTGACTGCAAGCTGTCAATGTTCCGCAAGACTTCTAAATACATTTCATTGTTTAACTTTGCAGATTGCTGTCCACTTGACAGACGATCTGCTTTCCTGTGCCTCTATTACGATAGTGAATGAACATCTGATTCTGACCATCAATGTTTCTACTGCTCGAGAACACAGGCTAGACGGGATGCTCAGACATGAGATCGGTGTGATAATCTGCACAGCCGAGGCACGAAAAATAGGGGAGTCAGTGCTAAAATCAATAGGTCAACAAATAATCTTGAGGGGCTAACCAGAGGGTTTGTTCCAACTTTAAAATTTATGTTCATTCAACAGGTTAGGGGTTAGCGCAATAACCAATAGTAAAACAAAAATTCTTAAATATATTCTCCTCTCAACTCCACCATGGTTTGTATTTGTGATGATATATCTAGAAATTAGATTGTAATACATATTGGGTAGGTAATTTGTAATCTACTTAGAAAGATTTCATAGATTGGGCTCACCCAATCCATCAAATTTCAGGTGCTTCTGTTCCAGATTAATTGACTAGTGTATAAATGCATAGGCCTAGATTACAAAACGGTTCCTCATTCCACCATGAATAAGTTCCATATGTTGATGACTATTCACCCTGTCCTGAATGGTCATCTTTCATTTAAGAATATGGAGAGTGTGTTTTGCTGGCTATTGAACTGTGGGAGGGGTGACATACCATCAACCCAAAGACATCCTCACTGATATATACGGCCACATTTTTCCAACAGAGTGTTAGTGAATAATGATCAGCACTGGTGTCTCTCACTGCCATTTTTCACCTCCTTAGTGGAGGCTGGGCTCAGCTGGCAGCACTGTTGCCTCTAGGCTAAATGGTTCTGGGTTCAAACTGCAGACCAAGGTTTGAGCCCATAATTCCAGCTGATTTTTCAATGCAGTGCTGAGTATTGCAAAGCAGGTGCTATCCTTTGTATGAGATGCTGAATCAAGGCCTGTCTTCCTACCTAGGGAGACCCCTTTGCACTATTTGTAGAAAAGCAGGTGATCATAATGGCATCTTAAATCCATCAAAAATAGATGAGTCTGTCATTCATCTCTCTGCTGTTAGCGGGATTTTGTTGCACACAAAATGGCTGTTGTATTTGTCTATGTAGTGACTCCTGTTCAAAGTAATTGCTTGTCTGTGAAGTGCTTTGCGACATTTGGGATGCATTTTTAAAAGACCAATTTTAAGACCCTCGACAGTTGCACTACAGAAGATCATCTCTGCAGGGGAAGGACAATTAGATGAGACTGATAGGACAGTTTCATGCTTCCCACTGTCTAACCATAGAGAGAATTGGTATAGGTCTGATCCCACTGATAGCAGTAAATGGAATCACAGGCAAACCTCGGCTTAAAAGTAGCATAAATAAATCCAACGATGGGAACCATTGCTTAAGGCTTAGACAGCTGAAGGCATGGACGCCAATGACAGAGTGCAGAAAATCAGGGATGCGCAAGAGGCCAGAATGGGAGGAGCACAGAGATCATGGAGGGTTACAGGGCTGGATGAGGTCGTAGAGATGTGGAGGGATTTGACAAGGATGATAATTTTAAAATTGAGGCATTGCTGGTCCAAGAGCCAGCGTAGGTCACAGAGCACAGGGGTGATGAATGAATTGGACTTCGTGTGAGTTAGGCTATGGGTAGCAGAGTTTTGGATGTTTTCAAATTTATGGTAGCTGCAAGGTGGGAGGCCAGCCAAGAAAGCTTTGGAATAGCCGAGTCTAGAGATAGCAAAGGCATGAATGAGGATTTCAGTAGCAATTGAGCTAAGGCACTGTTGAAGAAGGCTGATGTTACGCAGGTGGAATTAGTCAACCTTGGTGATGGAGAGGATATGGGGTAAGAAGCTCAGCTTGGGGTCAATTAGGATGCCAAGGTTGCGAACATACTGGTTCAGTCTCAGACAGTGGCCATGAAGAGAGGTGGAATCAAAATCAATTGCTAGGGAGCAGAGTTTGTGGCAGGGACTGAAAATAATGGCTTCAGTCTATCCAATATTTAATTGGAGGAAATTTCTGCTAATCCAATATTGGGTGTTGGACAAGCCATGTAACAAATCAGTGGTAGTGGCACCATAGAAGGCAAATAAACAAAGTCACTAAATCACAATTGGGGTTTAGTATGTGTGCCCATTGACTCAATAAGAGGCCAAAACATTTTTTTAAATCCCTTGCATTAAATGTAAATGAGAAATAAAGGGACTTTAATACCAAATAAGAATCACTTCTGAAATCCATAGACAACTATAACGTCCATACCCAATGAGTTGTGGTTGAATTTTGTAGTGTTATGGAGCACCTTAGGCACATTAAATGTAAGAACGAATGGTAATAAGTTCAAATGTAAATGTTAATATGCTGTACTATGAGAGTTTACTGTTACGAAAGCTGCGTTGATATATGGGTAACATAAATAAGTGAGGTCTGCAGTTCTATGACTCACATTACTTGAATGCCATCAGAGATATGGTTCAGATTACAGGCACATTCTATGAGCAAGAAATCACTTGGTCAGCTGTAAGACTGGAATAGTTTGCTTTTAATAAACTGATCCGTTCAGCTAGTTGTGAATTCTTGCAGCTGACTAGTTTACAACAGAGGGAAGAAGGGAAATAAGTGAAGCATGAATGTGTAAGGAGGAAAATTATGAGAGGCAGAGCAAATGTTTCCACTTGCGAGTGAGACCAGAACTAGTGGTCATAAAATAGTTACCAATAAATCCAATATGAAATTCATAGAAACATTTTATGCAGAGAATTGTTATTTTTATTTTTTTTATTTAGAGACACAGCACTGAAACAGGCCCTTCGGCCCACCGCGTCTGTGCCAACCATCAACCACCCATTTATACTAATCCTACATTAATTCCATTACCCTCTCACATCCCCTCAATTCCCCGACCACCTACCTATACTAGGGGCAATTTATAATGGCCAATTTACCTATTAACCTGCAAGTCTTTGGCTGTGGGAGGAAACCGGAGCACCTGGCAAAAACCCACACGGTCATAGGGAGAACTTGCAAACTCCACACAGGCAACACCCAGAATCGAACCCAGGTCGCTGGAACTGTGAGGCTGCGGTGCTAACCATATGATATGGAACTTGCTACCACAAGCAGTAGTTGAGGCAAATAGGATGGATGCATTTAAGGGGAAGCTACATAAACATATGACAGAGAAAGGAATAGAAGGATATGCTTTTATTGCTTCATGGGACGTGGGTGTCGCTGGCAAGGCCAGCATTTATTATCCGTTCCTAATTGCCCTTGAGGAAAAGTGGTGAGCTGCCTTCTTGAACTGCTGCAATCCATGTGGTGTACGTACACACACAGAGCTGTCAGGTAGGGAATTCCAGGATTTTGACTCAGTGACAATGAAAGAACAGCGATATATCTCCAAGTCAGGATGGTGTGTCATTTGGAGGGGAAATTGCAGATGGTGGTGTTTCCATGTACCTGCTGCCCTTGTTCTTCTCGGCCAGGGGTCTGCAACCTGTGGCTCCATAGCCGCATGTGGCTCTTTTAACATCTCATTTGTGACTCCCAACCTTTTCCAGTTGGATCGCATTAACATGAGAAAAGCCTAAAAAAATTGTCGAGAAAAGTAAGAGGTTTGTTTTTATTGTGGGAATAAAAAGCAAATCATTATGCTGCACTTTACGGTTTCAAATAATTATTTCAACAAAAATTACCATCGGGCTCTAAATAAAACTGTTCAAGGGGTATAGCTACACCATGCTTATAGATAATGCCTTTGGTTTGAGGAACAGGTTTTATGGTTGTGACCATTATTGTTTCTAATATAGCTGAGATGATAAATTATTCTGAATGTGCTATTGGAAGCTATTCTTTTATCATGCGAACCAAGAGCTGAAAAAATTGTCTTAATTCTACATATCTTAAGTCATAGTATTTTTTAAAGACAAAATTATAGTAAAAAAAAATCTAAAAAGTGATGATTCGGAGTTAGGGCTATTTTAATTTCATTTTCTTTCTACTCTTACATAAATTCAATACATGTATTTTAATTATTATATATACAAATTATGCATTCTACCAGAGACAATTGGCAATTAGTCATGCATTTCATTTAGAAATGCCAAAATTTCATTTTGTGGTTCCCAACAGTTTTTATTTTCAGCAAACTTCTTTAGTAAGGTTCTTCAGGTAACAGTGATCATCATTTCATAAGATTTAGATTAGTAATGGAGAACAGCAATGAACAATCTAAAGTAGAACTTCTAAATTGGAAGAGGGCTAACTTCCATGGGATGAGAGGGGATGGATCTAGCCAGGGTAAAATGGAACTAAAGATTGACAGGAGAAACTGTAACTGCACAATGGGTGATCTTTAAGGAGCACATGTTTTAGATACAGGCTAGATACATTCCAACAAGAAGGAAAAACAGGTGAACCAAAGCCAATGCTCCTTGAATGTCGAGGGAGATAGGAATATGATGAAACAAAAAAGAGGTTGTATGATGTACGTCAGGTTGAGAGGGAAAGTGAAGAGGAAAATAGGACTGGCAAGGAGACAATATGAGGATAGAATGGCAGTTAACATAAAAGGGAACCCAAAAATCTTCTACTGGCGTGTAAATCGTCAGTGGTTGGTAAGAGGCAAGGTGGTTCCTAATTAGGGACAAAGGGATGATATATGCCTAGAGGTGCAGGACAAGGCTAAATGCTTAATGAGTACTTTGTATCAGTTTTCACAGAATCACAGAATCGTTACAGCCAGGAAGAAGGACATTCGATCCATCATGTCCCACTGGCTCTCTGAAAGAGCAACTCCCTCAGTTCATTCCCCTGCCTTCTCCTCATAACCCTGCACATTCTTCCTTTTCATAAAACAGTCGACTTCCCTTTTGAGTGCTTTAATTGAACCTGCCTCCACTACATTCTCAGGCAGCACATTCCAGACCTTAACCACTCTGTGTGCAAAAAAGTTTTTCCTCATGTCACTTTTGCTTCTCTTACCAAATACTTTAAATCTGTGCCCTCATGTTCTCGATCCTCTCACGAGTGGGAACAGTTTCCCTCTATCTACTCTATCCAGATCCCTCAAGATTTTGAATACCTCTATTAAATCACCTTTCAGCCTTCTCTTCTCCAAGGAAAACTGTCCTAATTTCTCTGATCTATCTTCATAACTGAAATTCCTCATCCCTGGAACCATTTTTGTGAATCTTTTCTGTACTCTCTCCAATGTCCGTACTTCTTTCCTCAAGTACAGTGCCCAGAATTGGACACAGTACTCCAGCTGAGGCCGAACTAGTGTCTTATACAGGTTTAATATAACTTCCTTGCTCTTGTATTCTATGCCCCTATTCATAAAGCCCAGGATACTGTATGCTTTATTAACCACTCTCTCAACCTGTCCTGTCACCTTCAATGAAATATGCATATATACACCCTAGTCCCTCTGCTCCTGTACACCCTTTAGAATTGTACCCTTTATTCTGCATTGTCTCTCCATGTTCTTCCTACCAAAATGAATCACTTCACATTTCTCTGCATTAAACTTCATCTGCCACATGTCTGCCCATTCCACCAACTTGTCTATGTCATTTTGAAATTCTACACTATCCTCCTCACAGTTCACAATGATTCCAAGTTTCGTATCATCTGCAAACTTTGAAATTGTGCCCTGTACACCAAGGTCTAGGTCATTCATGTATATCAGGAAAAGCGAGGCTCCCAACACTGATCCCAGGGCAACTTCACTACAAACCTTCCTCCAGCCCGAAAAACATCCGTGAACCGCTACTCTTTGTTTCCTGTCACTCAGCCAATTTCGTATCCATGTTGTTACCGTCCCTTTTATTCCATGAGCTACAAGTTTGCTCACAAGTCTGTTGTGTGGTACTGTATCAAACGCCTTTTGCAAGTCCATGTACACCACACCAACAGCATTGCCCTCTCTGTTATCTGTTTTATTAAGGAAGAGGATGCTGATAAAATATCGGTAGAAGCACAGATAGTAGAGGTAATGAATGGGGTGAAAATTGATAGGAAGGATGTACAGGAAGTGCATAGATCTTTGATGTTAGCAGGACATGTTGAGAGGGTAGTTAGCAAAGCATGTGGAATCTTGGGCTTCATTAATAGAGGTATTGAATACAAAAGCAAGAAGGTTATGCTGAACCTTTATAAAGCTCTGGGTAGGTCACAACTCTCTGTAAAGTAGTTAAATCTAAGCTGTCTTGGCACCTTCTTTTAAGCTTGAGCCTGCATCCCGTGGTTCTGGAGTTTGCAGCAATCTCCCACAGAAAGGTTCGGCAAAGTTCTTAACTCCCTCCACCATAGATACAGGGGCGTTCATAAGATTTAAGGAAAGATTTTTCTGGGTCAAGAACGCTTTCATCAAAGAAATTTTGGCCCCAGAACAGCAACAATATCTTGCATTTATTTAGTGCCTTTAGCATAATAAAGCATCCCAAGTCACTTCACAGGAGCATTATGGAACAAACTTTTACATCGAGCCACAGAAGGCAATATTAAGGCAGATGGCCAAAAGTTTGGTCAAAGAGGTAGGTTTTAAAGAGTGTATCAAAGATTAAAGCGAAGTAGAGAGGTTTAGGGAGGCAATTCGAGTTTCAGGTTCAGGCAGCTGAAAGCACGGCCACCAATGGTGGAGCAATTAAAATCTGGGATGCTTGAAATGAGAATTAGAGAACCACAGATATCTCAGAAGGTTGTGGTGGTGGAGGAAATTACAAAGAACAAACAAACAAAGAAAAAAGAACAGTACAGCACAGGAACAGGCCATTCGGCCCTCCAAGCCTGTGCCGATCTTGATGTCTGCCTAAACTAAAACCTTCTGCACTTCCGGGGACCGTAGCCCTCTATTCCCATCCTATTCATGTATTTCTCAAGATGCCTCTTAAACGTCGCTATTGTACCTGCTTCCACCACCTCCCCTGGCAGCAAGTTCCAGGCACTCACCACCCTCTGTGTAAAGAACTTGCCTCGCACATCCCCTCTAAACTTTTCCCCTCTCACCTTAAACCTATGTCCCCCAGTAACTAACTCTTCCACCATGGGAAAAAGCTTCTGACTATCCACTCTGTCCATGCCGCTCATAACTTTGTAAACCTCTATCATGTCGCCCCTCCACCTCTGTCGTTCCAGTGAAAACAATCCGAGTTTATCCAACCTCTCCTCATAGCTAATGTCCTCTAGACCAGGCAACATCCTGGTAAACCTCTTCTGTACCCTCTCCAAAGCCTCCACGTCCTTCTGGTAGTGTGGCGACCAGAATTGCATGCAATATTCTAAGTGTGGCCTAACTAAAGTTCTGTACAGCTGCAGCATGACTTGCCCATTTTTATACTCTATGCCCCGACCAATGAAGGCAAGCATGCTGTATGCCTTCTTGACTACCTTATCCACCTGCGTTGCCACTTTCAGTGACCTGTGGACCTGTACACCCAGATCTCTCTGCCTGTCAATACTCCTAAGTGTTCTGCCATTTACTGTATTTTCCTCCAAATCATTTAATTTACTACAAACAGCAAAGGTCCCAGCACTGATCCCTGCGGAACACCACTAGTCACATCCCTCCATTCAGAAAAGCATCCTTCCACTGCTACCCTCTGTCTTCTATGACTGAGCCAGTTCTGTATCCATCTTGCCAGCTCACCTCTGATCCCGTGTGACTCCACCTTTTGTACCAGTCTGCCATGAGGGACCTTGTCAAAGGCTTTACTGAAGTCCATATAGATAACATTCACTGCCCTTCCTTCATCAATCATCTTTGTCACTTCCTCAAAAAACTCAATCAAATTAGTGAGACATGACCTCCCCTTCACAAAACCATGCTGCCTCTCACTAATAAGTTCATTTGTTTCCAAATGGGATAATTCCTGTCCCGGAGAATCCTCTCCAATAATTTCCCTACCACTGACGTAAGGCTCACCGGCCTATAATTTCCTGGATTATCCTTGCTACCCTTCTTAAACAAAGGAACAACATTGGCTATTCTCCAGTCCTGGAGACTTATCTACCTTAATGCTTTGCAAGACACCCAACACCTCCTCCTTTTCAGTAATGAGATGGCTGAGACTATCTACACTCCCTTCCCTAGGCTCATCATCCACCAAGTCCTTCTCTTTGGTGAATACTGATGCAAAGTACTAATTTAGTACCTCGCCCATTTCCTCTGGCTCCACACACGGATTCCCATCTCTGTCCTTGAGTGCGCCAACCCTTTCCCTAGTTACCCTCTTGCTCTTTATATACATATAAAAAGCCTTGGGATTTTCCTTAATCCTGTTTGCCAATGCCTTTTCATGACCCCCTTTAGCCCTCCTGACTCCTTGCTTACGACGTTCCTTCCTACTGTCTTTATATTCCTCAAGGGATTCGTCTGTTCCTAGCCTTCCAGCCCTTACGAATGCTTCCTTTTTCTTTTTGACTAGGCTCATATATCCCGCATTATCCAAGGATATCCCGCGTTATCCAAGGATAGAGATAGGGAGGGGTGCGGCCATGGCGGGGGGAGTGGGATTTGAAAACAAGAATGAGAATTTTAAAATTGAGTTGTTGCTTAACTGGGGGCCAGTGTAAACCAGTGATCGCAGTGGTAATGATGGGTAAAAGGGACTTGGTGTGACTAAGGACATGAGCAGCAGAGTTTTGGATGACTTCAAGTTTACAGAGGGCAGTATGTGGGAGGCCAGCCAGGAGTGCATTTTCATAATCAAATCTAGAGATAACAAAGGCATGGATGAGGGTTTCAACAGCAGATGTGCTGAGACAGGGGCAGAGTTGGTCAATGTTACAGAGGTGGAAATAGGTGGTCTTAGTGATGGTGCTGTTATGTACTCAGAAGCTCATATCCGGGTCTGATATGACACCAAGGTTGCCAACAGTCTAAGTCAGTCTCAGATAGTTGCCAGGGAGATGGATAGAGTTGGTAGCTAGGGAATGGAGCTTAGTGGGCAACGAAGACAATGGCTTCAGTCTTCCTAATATTTAATTGGGAAAACCCACCTGACATCCAGTTCCGGATGAGCAAGGCAGTCTGTTAATTTCGCAACAGTGGAGGAGTTGAGAAAAGTGGTGAAGTTGAGCTGGGTGTCCTTAGCATACATTTAAAAAAAATTCTTTCATGGGCTGTGAGTGCTGCTGGCAAGGCCAGGATTTGTTGCCTATCCCTAATTGCCCTTGAGGAGGTGTTGATGAGCTGCCTTCTTGAACCACTGTAAGTCCATCTAGTGTAGGTACATCCATAGTGCAGTTAGAAAGGGAGTTCTAGGTTTTTGATCCAGCGACATTGAAGAAACTGCGATACAGATTCAAGTCAGGATGATGTGTGACCTGGAGGGGAACTTTCAGTTGGTGGTGTTCCCATGCATCTGCTGTCCTTGGTCCTTCTAGGTGGTAGAGGTCATGCTTTGGAAGGTGCTGTTGAAGGGGGCTTGGTGAGTTGCTGCAGTGCATCTTGTATTTGGTACCACTGTGCACCAGTGGTGGAGGGAGCGAATGTTTAAGGTGGCAGATTGGGTGCCAGTTAAGTGGGCTGTTTTGTCCTGGATGGCGTCGAGCTTCTTGAGCGTTGTTGGAGCTGCACTCATCCAGGCAAGTAGATACTATTCCATCACACTCCTGACTTGTGCCTTATAGATGGTGGAAAGGCTTTGGGGATTCAGGAGGCAAGTTACTCGCCGCAGAATTCCCAGCCTCTGACCTGCCTTGTAGCCATCATATTTATATGGTTAATCCAGTAAAGTTTCTGGTCAATGGTAACCCCCAGGATGTTGATTGTGGGGAATTTCAGCAATGGTAATGCTGTTGAATATAAAGGGGAGATGGTTAGATCCTCTTTTGTTGGAGATGGCCATTGCCTGGCACTTGTGTGGCACGAATGTTACATGCCACTTATCAGTCCAAGCCTGAATGTTGTCCGGGTCTTGCTGCATGAGGACACAGACTGCTTCAGTGTCTGAGGAGTTGAGAATGGTACTGAACACTGTGCAATTATCAGCAAACATCCCCACTTCTGACCTTATGATGGAGGGAAGTTCATTGATGAAGCAGCTGAAGATGGTTGCGCCTTGGACACTAGCCTGAGGAACTGCTGCAGTGATGTTTGGCCTCTAACAACCACAACCATCTTCCTTTGTACTAGATATGACTTCAACCATTGGAGAGTTTTCCCCCGATTCCCATTGACTTCAATTTTGCTAGGGCTCCTTGATGCCACACCCAGTTAAATGCTGCCTTGATGTCAAGGGCAGTCAATCTCACCTCGCCTCTTGAATTCAGCTTTTTTGTCTGTGTTTAGACCAAGGCTGTAATGAGTTCTGGAGCCAAGTGGCCCAGGTGGAACCCAAACTGAGCATCAGTGAGTAGGTTATTACTGAGCAAGTGCCGCTTGATAACACTGTCGTCGACACATTCCGTCACTTTGCTGATGATTGAGAGTAGGCTGATGGGGTAGTAATTGCCAGGATTGGATTTGTCCTGCTTTTTGTGGACAGGACACACCTGGGCAATTTTTAACATTGTCGGGTCGATGCCAGTGTTGCAGCTGTACTGGAGCAGCTTGGCTAGGGGCATGGCTGGTTCTGGAGCACAAGTCTTCAGTACTACAGTTGGGATGATGTCGGGGCCCATAGCCTTTGCTGTATTCAGTGCTTTCTTGCTATCATGTGGAGTGCATCACATTGGCTGAAGACTGGCATCTGGGATCCTGGTGGAGGCTGAATGAATCATTCACTTGGCATTTCTGACTGAAGATTGTTGCAAATGCTTCAGCCTTGTCTTTTGTACTGACATGCTGGGCCTACCCATCATTGAGAATGGGCCTGTTTGTGGACTGTCCTCCTCTGTTTAGTAGTTGAATTGTCCACCACCTTCACGACTGGATGTGGCAGGACTGCAGAGCTTTGATTTGATCTGTTCGTTGTGGTATCACTTAGGTCTGTCTATCACATGCAGCTCACCGTGTTTAGCATGCATGTAGTCCTGTGTTGTAGCTTCACCAGATTGGCACCTCAATTTTAAGTATGCCTGGTGCTGCACCTAGCATGCTCTCCTGCACTCCTCATTGAACCAGGCTGCTTCATTGACTTGGTGGTAATGGTCGACTGAGGGATATGGCAAGTCATGATTGTGGTTGAATACAATTCTGCTGCTGCTGATGGTCCACAGCGCCTCATGGATGCCCAGTTTTGAGTTGCTAAATCTGTTCTGAAGCTATCCCATTTAACACGTGGATGTATCCTCGGTGTGAAGTCGGGTCTGATGAAAGGTCACCGACCTGAAATGTTAACTCTGCTTCTCTCTCCACAGATGCTGCCAGATCTAAGTATTTCCAGCACTTTCTGTTTTTATTTCAGATTTCCAGCATCTGCACTATTTTGCTTTTATCCAACATGTTAAAATTGTCACATTAATAATCTCTGTAATTTCACATTATTTAATCATGTAAAGCCCTGGAACTGTTAAAAATGTAATTGTCAATTTCCTTCAATTGTTCTCCAAATTGATGTCTCTTCTCTGGCCCTCAGGAGGACTGGCATCCAGAACACTGCACAAAAGAGTATTGCTCAAGTTGCTTTCCATTTATAGCCATTACATAGAATGTACCGCACAGAAACAGGTTATTCCACCCCACCAATCCACGTCGGTATTTATGTTTAGTTTTAGTTTAGAGATACAGCACTGAAACAGGCCCTTCGGCCCACCGAGTCTGTGCCGACCATCAACCACCCATTTATACTAATCCTACACTAATCCCATATTCCTATCACATCCCCACCTGTCCCTATATATTTCCCTACCACCTACCTATACTAGGGGCAATTTATAATGGCCAATTAACCTATCAACCTGCAAGTCTTTGGCATGTGGGAGGAAACCGGAGCACCCGGAGGAAACCCACGCTGACACAGGGAGAACTTGCAAACTCCGCACAGGCAGTACCCAGAATCGAACCCGGTCCCTGGAGCTGTGAGGCTGCGGTGCTAACCACTGCGCCACTGTGCCGCCACACGAGCCTCCTCCTCACTTCTTCACCTAGCCCTATCGGCACTCTCTTCTATTCCTTTCTGCATGTATTTATCCAGCTTGACCCTAAATGCATTTACACTATTCATCTCAATTACTCATTGTGGAAAGGAACTCTACATTCTAATCACTCTCTGGGTAAAGAGGTTTCTCCTGAATTCCATATTGGATTCTTTGGTGACTGTCTTATATTTATGGTCCCTAGTTTTGGTCCCCGCACGCCCCGACACCCGCAACGTGGAAACATCAGGTTGGATTTTTGGGTCCTGCTGGGGGTGGAAATGGAGGAGGCCGGGGTCAAAAATACTGGTGCCAGCTGGCATGATGTTTCCTGATGCCGGCCATGTTCACTAGGGAGGGAGGAGGGCAGCCCCGCGATTCTGCCCGATCCCTAATTAGGCCAATTAAGCTGGTTAAGCAGCTCATTAAAAGCTCATTAATGGAGGATATTGAGATTTTTTGTGAGGGCGCATGGATTGCACGCACTGTCTGGAGCAGACCAGGTAAAGGGAGACAGGTATACAGTGGGGAACCAGTCATGGCTGCCCCAGAGAATTACCTGAGCACCATAAGGGAGTAAATGAAACAAAAGGGACTTGGCCATTGACAAACAGGTGCCCTTGGTGTAGCACAGGTGGTGGGGAGAATGGGCAGTAAGCGCTTGGGCAGTGCAGGGGACTGTCAACTTCCGAGCATCGCAGGGGCTTAAGAGCAGGGTAAGGCTGCCAAGGACAGTTGGGCAGCCATTTGACTACACGGAAGATAGCAGCTGGCAACAAGAGCACGACTCTCAGATTTTGGGGCCAGTGATGATGAGGAGCAACATCCTCCAGAAGAAGGGCAGAGCCCCGGGCATCAGGAGGGTAGCAGAGAGGAACAAGGGGCAGGAAAGACACGGAGGCCAAAACCTCAACACAGCATCTACCAGAGAAGGTGGAGCTACCTGGAGATGGCTGAGAACCAATGCCATAGGAGACTGTAACAAAAACAAGAAATGCTGGATTCACTCAGCAGGTCTGGCAGCATCTGTGGAAAGAGAAGCAGAGTTAACGTTTCGGGTCAGTGACCCTTCTTCGGAACTGACAAATATTAGAAAAGTCACAGATTATAAACAAGTGAGGTGGGGGTTGGGCAAGAGATAACAAAGGAGAAGGTGCAGATTGGACCAGGCCACATAGCTGACCAAAAGGTCACGGAGCAAAGGCAAACAATATGTTAATGGTGTGTTGAAAGACAAAGCATTAGTACAGATTAGGTGTGAATATACTGAATATTGAACATCAGCAAGTGCAAACCTGAAGAAAAACCACCTGAAAAAAACAGTGGGTAAGCAAACTGAACAAACTAAGATGAAATGAAATAAATGCAAAAAAAGATTGTAAAAAATGTAAAAAGGAATGCAAAAAAAAGGAAGAAAAAATAACTAAAAATGACTGAAAAAGAAAGTAAAGTGGGGGGCTGTCATGCTCTGAAATTATTGAACTCAATGTTCAGTCCGGCAGGCTGTAGTGTGCCTAATCGGTAGATGAGATGCTGTTCCTCGAGCTTGCGTTGATGTTCACTGGAACACTGCAGCAATCCCAGGACAGAGATGTGAGCATGAGAGCAGGGGGGAGTGTTGAAATGGCAAGCAACCGGAAGCTCAGGGTCCTGCTTGCGGACTGCGTCACCCAGTCTGCGCTTGGTCTCCCCAATGTAGAGGAGATCACATTGTGAGCAGCGAATACAGTATACTACATTGAAAGAAGTACAAGTAAATCGCTGCTTCACCTGAAAGGAGTGTTTGGGGCCTGGGATAGTGAGGAGAGAGGAGGTAAATGGGCAGGTATTATATAGGAGACTGTAACTCTCCAGGCAGATGGTCGCAGACATTTGTGCTTTCATCGCCAAAGACCTCACACCTTGCAGCACTGCTCGTCATGCCCTGCCAGTAGCCATCAAAGTCACTGTGGCTTTGAACTTCTTTGCTTCTGACTCCTTCCGAGCATCTGCTGCGGATCATGGTGGCATCTCACAACATCAGCACACAACTGCATCTCACAGGTTACTGATGCCCTATTTGTCATAGCTGGACAGTACTTTCATTTCATGACAGATGTAGCCTTGCAGCCACAGAGGGCAGTGGATTTTGCTGCCATTGCTGGATTCCCCCAGGTCCAGGCCATCATTGATTGCGCCCAGTGACCGGCCACTCAGATTCATCAACAGCAAAGGCTTCCACTCCCTCAACGCTCAGTTGGTCTGCGACCACAAGAACTTCCTCCATGTGTGTGTTCGCTTATCTGGCAGCTGCTGTGACCCCTTCATTCTCTGCCATTCCAGGCTGCCGCAGCTCTTCACTCCTACCCCCACCATGGTCCATGCTTGGAACCTAGGGGACAAAGGATATCCCTTGAAGAGATATCTATTGATCCCTCTATGGGAACCCCAGGTAGAGGCACAGAGGCAATACAACCAAAGCCATCTGCTCACCAGGACCACCACTGAGCAGGCAATCTGGCTTTACAAGATGCGTTTCTGGTGCATTGACCGATCGGGTGGCCCCCTGCAATACAGTCCTTCTAGGGTCTCACTTGTTGTGGTGGGCTGCTCCCTTCTCAACATGGCCCTCCAGAGAGGTGTAGACCTTGAGGATGGTAAGGCCTGGAAGGAGACAGCTCATCAGAGGAAGAGGAGGAGCCAGGATGTGAAAGAGCAGAGGGGGAGGATGCAAAACACAGAGGGAGGTGCCAGGGAAATCATATTCAGGAACCTTTCAACTGAGCCCCTCTGACCCAAGATGAAGGACATGGTATCAAACTCACTCTAAAGTTCCTGCGCTAACACTTCCATTGAAGATGCAGCCTGATACATGCTAGTGAAGGAAGCACATCTGTCTGGAGGCTTTTCCATCACCGTTGAGGAATCCTTGATCTCCTTTACCACCTCATACCTCTTTTATTGTCCTGCCATCAATAAAAGGAGTCTCAGGTGTCATTATTTGAATTGCACTCAGAAAGGAAAACCATGCTCAGTTCCAGCAAGAATACACTCAATGACCCACTCAGTGCTCTGTGCTGCTCCCCTTGTGGGCTTGGAGCCAGTGGAAGCAACCTGCTCGCTTGTCTCGGCTTGCAGCTGAGATGCATGCGGTGGTCATCCTCATTGTGGAGATGCCAAAGGGGCATCTCCAGAGGCTGCTGCACCTGCATCATTGCAAGGGCAGTTTCTGTCACTTGGTCCTGCTGCATAGATGCTCCCACTGTCAGAGGAGCCAAGAAGGCCGAGGGGATAATAACGACATCTGTGAGAGGTAGCACCCTGATCCTCCTTGATGACACCTTTAGCCCTTGGCTGGTGCTCTGGATGGATGGAGGGGAGCACCAGCTGGAGTCAACAGGCATCCCCTTCAAACATCTACAGGCTACATAGTCTGGCATTCATTCTGTGAACATCAGTGCACAGTTCATGTGCGCACTCCAAGTGCTGCCGCATTTGGCTCTCCATGAGGTTGGTCACTGGCCGTGAAGGAGCTCATGCGCTCATACCCCTCAGCCATTGTGGCACATATGAGCTGGATGTACTTCTCCATTCTCGCTCCACGACCCTGCACTGCCTCAGGGAACTCCGACATCTGGGAGCACACCTGCTGCTGCTGATCAAGGTAGAGCTACGTTTCCAGTGACTCCCAAGACCCTCCATCTGTGCCCAGCAGAGCAGGACTCTATCTGTCCTACCTCCTCCAAGGGGAACTGACCACCACTGCCTCTGCTCCCTCCTCCTGCACACTTATGTCATAATCCTCACCCAGTGCCACCCTATGTAGCTGTACGTGAGGACCCACCCCAAGGTGACTGTATCTGCGCTGGTGGACAGTGAGCTGTGATGGTGCTGCTTTGGATCTTTGCTGGTCATGTTGGCCAGTGATGGAGAGGGATAAAGTCTCCTTAGGTGGATGTCAGCACCTGTGGGAGACATTAGAGATCATGAGAAATAGCCTTGGAGAACAGAAGCCTCTGCAGTACTGAGGCTTCCCAATGCAACTCAGTGTTCAGCATGCTGTCGAAGAAGGTGGAGTGCAATGAGCACATTTCCCTCTTTAGGGGAATGATAGCATAGTGGTAATGTTACTGCACTAGTAATTCAGAGGCCTGGGTTAATGCTGTAGAGACATGAGGTCAAATCCTACCATGGCAGCTGGGGGAATTTGTATTCAGTTAATAAATCTGGAATAAAATGTTAGTCTCATTAATAACATGAAACTACAGGATCGTTAGATTAGATTAGAGATACAGCACTGAAACAGGCCCTTCGGCCCACCGAGTCTGTGCCGAACATCAACTACCCATTTATACTAATCCTACACTAATCCCATATTCCTACCAAACATCCCCACCTGTCCCTATATTTCCCTACCACCTACCTATACTAGTGACAATTTGTAATGGCCAATTTACCTATCAACCTGCAAGTCTTTTGGCTTGTGGGAGGAAACCGGAGCACCCGGAGAAAACCCACGCAGACACAGGGAGAACTTGCAAACTCCACACAGGCAGTACCCGGAATCGAACCCGGGTCCCTGGAGCTGTGAGGCTGCGGTGCTAACCACTGCGCCACTGTGCCGTTGTAAAAACCCATCTGGTTCACTAATGTTCTTCAGGAAAGAGAATCTGCCATTCTTAACCAGTCTGTGACTCCAGATCCACAGCAGTGATTGACTCTTAACTTCCCTCTGAAATGGTGTAACAAGCCACTCAGTTGTATCAAACTGCTACAGAAAGCATTGTGGGTGCACTTACACCACATGGATTGCAGTGGTTCAAGAAGGTGGCTCACCAGCACCTTCTCAAGGGGTGGGCAATAAATGCTGGCCTTGCCAGCGACACTCACATCCTAATAAATATATTAATAAATAAATAAAAATCACCATCTGCACCATGAGTGCCCATGTAGCCAAGGCTGACTTCCTCATGGTCTTCGTTCCAGGCTATTTCCATCGTTCACTCCTCCATAAGAAACTCATCCACTTGTTTGGTGCCTCTCTCGAACATCTCTTGCAAGGACAAAAGAGAGTATGATAAGATACTGAGTTCTCTATGGCCACAGGCAACCGCTGCAATTCATTGGAGGATGCAGATTTCAGCACTGGCTGGTCCTCAGCAGCATTATGGCTCTGAGAATTCCGAGGGGTCAGTAAATGACCTGTGCACACACTCTTCCTATGATCAGCAGCAACATGCGCCCTGAGGCTCCTCAGTTGGTGTGTCTGCTGGAGGGTGAATACCCTGAGGCCTGAGGGTGAACCTGAGGGTGAGGCTAGCGTTCACCTTCCCAGATTGTATCAGGTTGTTGAACCTTTTCCTCTACAGGATCCAGGTTCTTCTCACGATGTTTCTGCTGCTGACAGTGGCAGTGATGTCCAGCCATGCCTGCTTGGTCTGTGTAGGTGGCCTCCACCTGCCACCCTCTGGGAAGAGGACCTATCTCATGGCCTCCAGCATCACCTCCAGGTACCCATTTGCAAAACAAGGAACTGTCCGGCCCTGGTTCCAGGCCTCTAGCTCTCCCAAAACATCTTGGAAATGAAGATTCCTGTGCTTTTTCCCTGTTGAGTCACAGCAGTGAAATGGCAGCCACAGGAAAGGCTGCTATGTGAATTTAAATAGGGACCACACTTGAGTTGACCCACCTCCGTACCCGCCCCTGTGGCCGTTAATCAGCTGCCAAACCTGTCTCCATATCAAGAAAATGGTCGCCCTCGTGAAACTTGGGGCCCATTTCTGTTTTCCCCCCAGGGATGGGTTTGTGACCCAGAAATGGACCCGACTTCTGTTTCCCACCCCTGCAGTTAAAATCCAGCCCATTGTCCCTATATCTAATGGTCAATGGGTGGAAAATCTTGCCTTAAAGTAGCTGAAGCACATTAGAACACAACTTTTCAGGTGCAGCAAGCTGTATTTTGGCCCAATTAAGGACCTACTTTTTTGAGGGAGGTGGGGTGAGGAAGAGGCATAATGAAAGAGAGAATATTCAACTTTCAGGAGTTTCTATATGGTCTGCTACTGCTAACGTTAAATGGCTGAATTTCACACTTCATGCTCATTACTTACTTTGCAGCTGAGCACAAATAAACATCAATATGTAATGAAATTGCAGTTGCTTTTCTGAGCTGGACTGTGCATTATTTAAGAAATAAATTAATACCAGTGCTACAGAGTTGTAATGAGAAATGAAAACGAGAAATGCTGGAAATACTCAGCAGGTCTGGCAGCATCTGTCCAGAGAGAAGCAGAGTTAATGTTTCAGGTCAGTGACCCTTCTTCAGAACTGTTTTTATTTCAGATTTCCAGCATCTGCAGTATTTTGCTTTTATTGTAATGAGAAATGGTTGTGTATGCTATGGAATTGCTGGCCTCTTTGCCCAGTCAGTTCAGCAAAATTTGATTGTGGATCCCACCCTTTATAAATAAATCCAGCCACAACTGGCATTCCAATAGTGTAAGTTCACTCCATGCTGAAAACACAGTCCTTCTATCCTGGACAAGAAGAGGTTTCATATCTAATCCCTATCCTTGTACTTGGCAGGTGAAGGCCAGGTCCATGGCAAGAAATGCAGCCAATCCCAGGAACACAAGTTAGCCATCAACCAGCCAAAATAGGCCTTGGTTCTTTCACTGACCTTGCTTCTACTAATGCTATATGGGCCTCTGACCAGAGTGGCTTGATGAGATTACCAGATCTAAGCTGAGCTGAATGTCAAGATTCAGTCATTTGTAGAACTCCTAAGATTTATCCTTTCTGCACACAGGAAGCATTGTATTTTCTCTATCAGTTAAACACAGATGAGGGATTCATACCTTTTTTGAGACTTCTTTCCAGAAGAGATTGTCCTCAATACCTGACACAAATGGATCTAAGGCCAGATCAAATAAATCTCATTTTACTCAAGATACAATAGATTCTGCTACAGATTTGGATAAGTGTGGCTCATACCTTCTTACACCACTGCAGCTTTAGCAGAACCAATTCTTTGGCCTCCTTATCTCGAGAGACAATGGGTAAGCGCCTGGAGGTGGTCAGTGGTTTGTGAAGCAGCGCCTGGAGTGGCTATAAAGGCCAATTCTAGAGTGACAGGCTCTTCCACAGGTGCTGCAGAAAAATTTGCTTGTCGGGGCTGTTACACAGTTGGCTCTTCCCTTGCGCCTCTGTCTTTTTTCCTGCCAACTGCTGAGTCTCTTCGACTCGCCACACTTTAGCCCCGCCTTTATGGCTGTCCGCCAGCTCTGGCGAACGCTGGCAACTGACTCCCACGACTTGTGATCAATGTCACAGGATTTCATGTCGCGTTTGCGGACGTCTTTAAAGCGGAGACATGGATGGCCGATGGGTCTGATACCAGTGGCGAGCTCGCTGTACAATGTGTCTTTGGGGATCCTGCCATCTTCCATGCGGCTCACATGGCCAAGCCATCTCAAGCACCGCTGACTCAGTAGTGTGTATAAGCTGGGGATGTTGGCCGCCTCAAGGACTTCTGTGTTGGAGATATGGTCCTGCCACCTGATGCCAAGTATTTTCCGGAGGCAACAAAGATGGAATGAATTGAGACGTCGCTCTTGGCTGACGTACGTTGTCCAGGCCTCGCTGCCATAGAGCAAGGTACTGAGGACACAGGCTTGATACACTCGGACAAAAGGATAGGTTTATCAATGTTTTATTTTGGATTCATATTTTTATTAATGACATCCATCCTTGAGGATACTCATTGCTTTACCACCACCCTCCCCCCACCGCCTCCCCAACCTCTCTCCCTTTGAGACGCTACTTAAAACCTACCTCTTTGACCCAAGCTTTTGGCCATCTGCCCTAATATCACCTCTGTGGCTGGCGCAGTGTCTCATTTTGCTTTATTATGCTCCTGTGAAGCACTTTAGGATGTTTTATTATGTTAAAGGTGCCATATAAATATAGTTTGTTGTGGTTAATTTCTTGGAAATGTAAAAATATATTCTGAAATAATCTTTATTTCTTTGATCTGAAAAATTGATACTCTGGGCTATATAATGTCTTAATGTCGTCTGCCTGATGTATTTATTAATTGTCTGCAAGGCTGCAGATATTGATATTGTAGTTACTTTGCCCATGAACTGTTAATTTTTAAAGACCCAGTTCTTACTCTGAGAAAGGGAGTCTAAATCGTGTTGATACAATATTGTAAAAATAACATACTGATGTCATTCCAAAGTGTTACCTATTCGATGCTAGATCTTGGAAAGACACTGATCCCTGCTGAGTTAAAGTAAAAATAAAAGAAACTGGTTAGGGCCTTTGTTAAAGTAGTGAACAGGGGATTAAATTAGTGTGTTTAAATATTGCAAACCTTGCTTTTTAAAAAAAATAAATTTGATTCACACTGTTGTGATAAGCCAGCATATTAAGCTGCTCGTGAAGGGAAAAGTAAGGCACAGGTTCCTCAATGAGGACTGTGAGGAATTCCAGTCAGTAGGACAAGGTAGGTCCCAGTCTCTGGAATTCTCTGTTTAAACCTCGCTGGTTCTTTGTTACCTTTCAAAAGCTCCTCAAAACCTATATTTTCTCCTGTCCCTACCTTTCTTGCATTTGGGCATTCTATTTTCCATATGTTTATTTTGAAAAGTGCATTGGGGAGTTTATTTCAATACAAAGGCACTATATAAATGGAAGCTGTGTCAGTCTGGATTGATCCATTTATTACCCCTTCCATTTGAGATGACCATGGCCAATGGAGGTTTTAGGGACATGCATTATATGGTTTATTCAGAGCTTGAATAATGAAGATGGTTGAATATTCTGGAGCTTTGCTTCATTACATTTGGGGGAGCAGGGAATATTATAGAATCATAGAATTATTACAGCACAGAAGGAGCCCACTCGGCCCACTGTGTCTATCCCAGCTCTCTGCAAGAGTAACTCTGCTAATCCCACTCCCCCACCCTTTCCCCATAGGCCTGCAAATTCTTTCCCTTCAGGTGCTTATGCAATTCCTTCTTGAAAGCCACGATTGAATCTGCCTCCACCACACTCTCAGGAAGTGCATTCTGGATCATAACTGCTAGTTGCATAAAAAAGGCTTTCCTCATGTCACCGTTGCTTCTTTTAACAATCACATTAAATGGGTGTCCTCTGGTTCTCAACCCTTCCGCCAATGGGAACAGTTTCTCTCTATCTACACTGTCTAGACCCCTCACGATTTTGAGCACCTCTATCAAATCTCTCAACCTTCTCTTCTCTAAGGAGAACAACCCCAGCTTTTCCAATCTATCCATATAACTGAAGACCCTTATCCCTGGCCATTCTTGTAAATCTTTTCAGCATCCTCTAAACACTTCACATCCTTCCTATCATAACTTCCTTGCTTTTGTACTCTATGCCTCTATTTATAAAGCTCAGGATTCCGTATGCCTTTTTAACCACTTTCTCCACCTGCCATGCCACGTTCAACAATTTATGCACATATACCCCCAGGTCTCTCTGTTCTTGCACCCCTCCCTTTTAGAATTGTACCCTTTATTTTATATTGCCTTTCTTCATTCTTCCTACCAATATGCATCACTTCACACTTCTCAGTGTTAAATTTCACCTGCCACTTGTCTGCCCATTCCACCAGCCTGCCTATGTCCTCTGCAATAGAGTATGGCTACCCGACCTGAACCCGACGAGACCCGATGACATGTGTTGGGTTTGGGTCAGGTTGGGTTGTTCATCCGGGTCCAGCATTCAGGCTTGGGTCCGGTCGGGCCGTGTAGGACACCTCTATCACCACCTCCGGTAAGTGGCTCCAATGTTAGTGTACCGTTTGAACTTGAAAGGTTGTTTAGTTACAGTTTTTTTAAGCTTGTGCAGATAAGCAACAAAGTGAAAAACGGAAGCTAGGTTAACTGACGGTTGGGACGGGTGGGGTCGGGCGCGGCAAACAATGAAATGACTTGGGCCGGGTCGGCTCGGGTCAGATGTAGTTCTGTCGGGCTCGGGTCGGGTTTCATTTGCAGACCTGAGCCGGCCTTTACTCTGCAAGTCTATCCTTCTCACAGTTCACAATACTTGCAAGTTTTGTGTCATCTCCAAATTTTGAAATTGTGCCCTGTACACCCAAGTCTAAGTCATTAATATATATCAAGAAAAGCATTGGCCCATACCAACCCTTGGGGAACTCCACTGTGTACCTTCCTCCAGTCCAAAAAACAACCATTCACCACTATGTCACTCAGCCAACTTCATATCCGTGCTGCTACTGCCCCTTTTATTCCATGGACTTCAACTTTGCTGGCAAGCTGATTATGTGGCACTTTATCAAATGCCTTTTAGTAGTCCATGTACACAACATCAATTTCATTACCCTCGTCAACCATCTCTTTTACCTCGTCAAGTTAGTTAAACACGATTTACCTCGAACAAGTCTGTGCAGGCTTTCCTTAATTAATCCACACTTGTCCAAGTGACTGTTAATTTTGTCCCAGATTATCATTTCTAAAAGCTTTCCCATCACGAGTTTAAATTGACTGGCCTGTAGTTGTTGGGTTTGTCCTTACACCCTTTGTTGAACAAGAGTGTAACATTTGCAATTCACCAATCCTCTGGCACCACCCCATATCTAAGGAGAATTGGAAGATTATGACCAGTACCTCTGCAGTTTAGACCTTTATTTCCCTCAGCATCCTCTGATGCATCCCATTTGCTCCTGGTAACTTAACAGTTTTAAGAACAGCCAGCCTTTCTAATACCTCCTCGTTTATCAATTTTTGGTCCATCCAGTATCTCAACTACCTCCTCTTTAATTTTTATGCAGAACTTTCTCCCAGAAGCTTAAATGACTGATGTAGCAATCTAATTAAGAAATAACAAAACTCACCCACTGAGGAGAACTAGTGGACAATTTCATTTTGTTTCCTACTTAATGCTCCCACGACTGAGTAAGGCTTCATGATGGGAAGATGCTCTTGCAGAATTTACCATGAAAGATCAATCTGGGCATGAATCAAATTTGAGAGTTCTTCGATGACTTGACTACTGAAGCTACACAGCTGTCCAAGTCTTCATATTTTGTGTCATCTTGTGACTATACAAAATAAGAGGCCATGTTGATCATTGGTGCCTCCTAGTGGCAAAATGAAAAAACAGAATTGGCAGGCATTTGTCCACTTGTTTTGGGTCAAAACTGACAGAGGAAGATCTAAATTAGAAACAAAGAAAAAATATATATTGAATTTAGTTTACATAAAATCTTGCAACATTAGAAAATTGATGGCTGAGAATTCCATTAAAAATCAAGCTTTGTGAATATTAAATCACCTTCAAACACATAACAAATGCTGCATCTTTTGGCAATATCGATACAAAGTTGCTACATTAATAGGCTACTCTAAAATGTGCTCATAGATTTGCCCAAAATAATGGATTTGTCCATTTTTTTCTATGCTGAAGTATAGTGGTCCATCTCCGAGTTATGTGTGTCCATGTATTCCCTCCCAATCTTTGTAAGTGCCAGTTCAACTTGGAGTTAAAACATCAAACCTGGTTAGGTAGTGATTGCTCGCTGAATTGTGAGTCAGTTGTGGTTTAATAGTAGCACTCTTATCTCTGAGACAGAAGGTTGTTCGGTCAAGTCCCACTCCAGTAATTTGCATATAGAATCCAGGCTGACACTTCAGTGCAACACTGAAGTAGTGTTGTAGTGTCAGAGATGTATCTTTTGGATGAGATGTAAAACTGAATCCCTGTTTTATCCTCTCATGTGGATGTAAAATATGTCATAGCACGATATTGAAGAAGAGCAGTGGAGTTCTCCCCAGTGTCCTGGTCAATATTTATCCCTGAACCAGCGTCACCAAAGAAAACATTATCTGGTCATTCTCACATTGCTGATATTGTGGGACCTTGCTGTGTGCAAATTGGCTGCCGCTTTTCTTACAGCAGGGACTACACTTCAGAGGTAGTTCATTGGCTGTGAAGTGCTTTGGGATGTACTGAAAGGTACTATATAATGCAAATCCATCTACTGTAATAAGTGCATGAGCAACCAAGCAAGCAAAAGCTCATAAAAGGCTAACAACAGCTGAACACTAAGTCTTTACTGCTGAGAGATGTCTTAATGGAGGCATAACGCTGGGCCAATGCCTTGGACCCTGTACTACCTGCACATCACACAAAAGGCTGAATTTTATCCGGGCGCCGCGATCCACAGCGGCACTCTTTAAACTCAGTGGGGTGCCTGCATTTAGCGGCCACGCAGAGCCCCTGCGATATTACGCTCGGGGGTTCATTAGAATCACTGCGCTGAGCCACTGCCCCCCCCCCCCCACCATATTACGTGGGGAGTGGCACAGTGAGAGAGTTTTTGACAGCTGTGCAGCAGGTGCTGGGGCCCTATTTTAAGCGCCCCAGCACCTGTTTCCTTACAGCTGTCAAAGAAATACTTACCTGACTGTTGAAGAGTGGGGCTGCTGTCAATCTGGCAGCAAAGCAGAAAGTGCTGCAGAAACTCACCGGGTCAGGCAGCATCTGTGGAGAGAGAAGCAGAGAGAACTTGACCAAGTTCACAGACCTGAAATTTAACTCTGCTTCTCTCTCCACAGATGCTGCCTGACCTGCTGATTTACCCCAGCACTTTCCGCTTTGCTGCCACATACTTACCTTGCTGTGTTCCAGTGTCCTGTGAAGTTGCGATCCTCTTCTTCCACTCAAGTGTAACATTCCTTCTTGTAGGCGTGTCGCACCTGGGTGAATAATCTTAATTTTGCACATTCCATGAGACTTAAATATACCATAAAAGGTAAATACACAACAGAAATAAAACCATAATTGAAAAATAATTACCTACTATGAGCATCTAATCATCTGACTGTGAAAAATCTCAGACTAATATGCATTTGGAATCTGTATTCATTTCTTTGCTAACTGTTATGTGAAAAAACATGTAACTGCAATTATAGCAGGGATCTTTGCTGAATAAACAGAAAATATGTTCATATTCTAGCTCCCCTTGGGGGCTGCTGCTCACAACCGGGGGCCTCTATGTGGATCACACCTGCCTGTTGATTTTGCTCCTGGCGCATGTGGATCCTCAGGAGCAGAGGATCATACAATAGAGGATGAGCCATACCTATTTCCATGTGATAAATAAAGTTGAACCCTTCATGTATTTGAAGGTTCCTAACAGGGCAGGGATTGGTGTTGACGGGTACATCAGCTGCTTTCCTGGATCAACTATGTGGTGTGCCATGGCATTGCCCATCTTAGCCAACACTCAGCATGGCACAGCATGACCACATCAAGCTCCTACCAGCTGAACCGATTGCCCCCACCATCCATATAACCTTAATGCTCCTGCCCTTTCTGGCACCCTCCCCACACACAGGGTGCCTAGTGTGCCATTGTTCTTTCACAAACACAAACAAACACAGAGCGTACATTGTTAATGGAGGGAGGGTACACGGTACCTCCCTTCATGCCAGCAGAGCTTTCCCTCCCTTTAAGAATGCAGAGTGAGACCCCTGAAAAGGGACTTAGCTTCTGCCGCAAAACCTTCTGCCTCTGTAGCCCTGCCGGCTTTTCAAATTGTGAACGGGATGGCACGTGACGGCCGCCCGTTCAGCGGAAAATCCAGAGGTGTCCACGGAGAGGCGGCGGGCTGCATAATCTGCAGAGGTAAGTACCGTTTAACATATTGTAATTGGAGTGCCTCTGCCGCGCGGTGGGGGCCCGCACCGAGGTCCCCCCGCCGCCGGTAATTTGCAGCAGGCCCTTCTCGATGCCGGGGTCAAGGCAGGCCTCTCCCAGAAGGATTTTACTGGCCCCTCGACGCCGCGGGCTGTGGTGCGGGGGCCGGTAAAATTCAGCCCAAAATGTTCAGCTTCACTGATCTTGAGACCTGCTTACACCATTGATTAAAAGTTTTCTTCCACCTCCTCCTTCGGACAGCTATTTAATATGGCAGTGGGGGCAGAATTAGGTTGCTTTACAGGCAATTCATGACCTACCAATCATGGTCCTTTTGTACATACATTATATACAATATACAGGATCCTGCTTCAATATGCCAATGAAAGATGAAATAGTGATATATTGCAAGGGTGGATTTATCTACAAAAAGTCCACAGCCAGGCCCTCTTCATCCATAAACTCTTTTAGTTAAGCCCACTGATATTCTGACCTGACTGAAATTTCGCCCACTGATGGTGACTCCTTTTTCCTTGTTAAGCCTGGCGATACATTCTCCAAAATTATTTGCAATCGCACCCGTCACCCTCAGTTGTCTCTGATCTGCTGTTAGGGATATGGAAATGCCCAATGATTGTCTCTGCTTCCACCACCCTTGTAGGTAATCAATTAATTCAAAAAGGAAATTGGATGTGTACTTGAAGGAAATAAACATGCAGGGCTACAGGGATCCAGCAAGCAAGTGGGACTCACTGGATTGCTCCACAGAGAGCCGGAATGGACTCGATGGGCCAAATGGCCTCCTTCTATGCCCTAAATGACATATTACCTCTCTTCCTTGAGCTGTTTTCCAGTTCCTGTTGACTGTAGGGTAGCTGTAAATAACCTCAAAATATGCCTACAATTTGCAAGCCACTGAACAATCTAAAACAAATTGTATGCTTCTTAGTTCCCTTTTATAAGGAATAAAGTATTGTTGAAACTCTCAGTACCATTTTATTTCCTACATCCATTGAGTTATATTCATCACGGAGGCAGATATTTAATGGCCTGGGCTTATTGTATTCTTCTCTGGAACTGCTTATTATTGTTAACTGGCAGTCTTTGTTTACCATTGATTTATTTTCTGCAAAATTATGCACTTTTTCCACAAACATCTAGGCTTTGATATAAAAATGTTACTGTGTACTTAGATCAAAGACTTTAAGCTATTATTTGCTTTCAGTGCAGCTTTTACAATATGTTATGCACTGCCTAACAATCTGAGCTCTTTTTTCCCCGCATCACAAATGCACTGGATACAATCAACCCAGGATAGCTGCTACTGTTTATGCAAAAGCCTTTTATCCCTTAATCAGAGTTCAATGTAGATTACAAATAAATTGTACAGGGCAGAAAGAGCTTAAATAATTTCCCTTTACTTCAGATATACAAGTCCCTCCTTCCTGGTCAGTTCCAATGCTATTCCTGAGCTTGTTAACTGAGTAGTAGCACTGATGAACTTGAGCAGAACTCTAGACAGACACTCCAGTGCAGTAATGAAGAAATGTTGCACTGTCAGAGACGTCATCTTTCAGATGAGATGTTAAACTGAGGCTCCATCAGCCCTATCAAGTCGAAGTAAAGGATCCCATAACGCGATTTTGAAGAGTGGGGCGGGGGGTGGGGGGGTTGGGGGTTGTTAAGAACATAAGAAATAGGAGCAGGAGCCATTCAAGCCCACTCTACCATTCAATGAGATCATGGCTGATCTACTTCAACACCATTTTCCTGCACTATTCCTGTAACCCTTGATGTTTTTAATATGTAGAAATCTATCTATCTTGGTCTTGAACATACTCAACAACTGAGCCTCCACAGCCTCTGGGGCAGAAAATTCCAAAGATTCATCACACTCTGAGTGAAGAAATTCCTCCTCATCTCAATCCTAAATGGCCTGCACCTGGTTTTAGACTCCCCAGCCAGGGGAAACATCCTTCCTGCATCAACCCAGTCGAGCCCTGTAAGAATTTTGTACATTTGAATGAGATCACCTGTCATTCTTCTAAATTCCAGAGAATAAAGACCCAGCCTATTTAATCTTTCCTCTTAGGACAATCCCTCCACCCCAGGAAGTAAACATAGAACATAGAAACATAGAAAAATAGGAGCAGGAGTAGGCCATTCGGCCCTTCGAGCCTGCTCCGCCATTCAATATGATCATGGCTGATCATCCAAACTCAGTAACCTGTTCCCGCTTTCTCCCCGTATCCTTGATCCCATTAGCCCTAAGAACTATATCTAACTCTTTCTTGAATATATTTAATGATTTGGCCTCAACTGCTTTCCATGGTGGAGAATTCCACAGGTTCACCACTCTCTGGGTGAAGAAATCTCTCCCCATCTCAGTCCTAAATGGCTTACCCCTTATCCTTAGACTGTGACCCCTGGTCCTGGACTCCCCCACCATCGGGAACATCCTTACTGCATCTAGTCCGTCCAGTCCTGTTCGTATTTTGTAGGTTTCTAAGAGATCCCTTCTCATTCTTCTAAACTCTAGCAAATACAAGCCTAATCGACCCAATCCCTCTTCATACGTCAGTCCTGCCATACCAGGAATCAGTCTGGTGAACCTTCACTGCACTCCCTCCATAGCAAGAACATCCTTCTTCAGATAAGGGAACCAAAGCTACACACAATACTCCAGATTTGGTCTCACCAAGGCCTTGTATAATTGCAGCAAGACATCCCTGCTCCTGTACTCGAATCCTCTTGCTATGAAAGCCAACATACCATTTGCCTTTTTAACTACCTGCTGCACCTGCATGCTTACTTTCAGTGACTGGTGCACCAGGTCTCGCTGCACCTCCCCCTTTCCCAATCTATCGCCGTTCAGATAATAATCTGCCTTTCTGTTTTTGCCACCAAAGTGGATAACCTCACATTTATCCACATTATACTGCATCTGCCATGTGTTTGCCCACTCACTCAACCTGTCCAAATCACACTGAAGCTTCTCTGCATCCTCCTCACAGCTCACACTCCCACCCAGCTTTGTGTCATCTGCAAACTAGGATATATTACATTTAATTCCCTCACCTATATCATTAATATATATTGTGAATAGCTGGGGTCCGAGCACTGATCCCTGCAGTACCCCACTAGTCAGTGCCTGCCACTCGGAAAAAGACCCATTTATTCCTACTCTTTGTTTCCTGTCTGCCAACCAGTTCTCTATCCATGTCAGTACCTTACCCCCAATCCCATGTGCTTTAATTTTGCATGCTAATCTCTTATGTGGGACCTCATCGAAAGCCTTCTGAAAGTCCAAATACACCACATCCACTGGTTCTCCCTTATCTATTCTACTAGCTACATCCTCCAAAAATCCTCTATGCCAAGTATATCTTCCCTTAGGCAAGGAGATCAAAACTGCACACAATACTCCAGGTTCAGTCTCACCAAGGCTCTATATAATTGCAGTAAGACATCTTTACTCCTATACTCAAACCCTCTTGTAATAAAGGCCAACACACCATTTGCCTTCTTAATTGCTTGCGGTACCTGCATGTTAGCTTTAAGTGACTCATGAACAAGGACATCCAACTCCCTTTGAAATTCAACACTTCCCAGCCTCTCACCATTTAAGAAATACTCTGTATTTCTGTTTTTCCTACCAAAATGGATAACCTTACATTTCTCCATATTATATTCCATCTGTCAATTTTTTGCCCACTCACTTAGCCTCTCCATATCCCCTTGAAGTGTCTTTGCATCCTCCTCACAACTCACACTACCACCTGGTTTTGTGTCATCTGCAAACTTGGAAATATTACCTTTAAACCCCACATCCAAATCATTGATATTAGTTGTGAATACCTGGGGCCCAAACACTGATCCTTGTGGTACCCCACAAGTCACAGCCAGCTGATTTGAAAATGACCCATTTATTCCTACTCTCTGTTTTCTGTCCATTAACCAGTTCTCAATCCATGCCAGTATATTCCCCCATCCCATGTGCTCCAATTTTGTTTATCAACCTCTTGCGTGGGACCTTATCAAAAGCTTTCTGAAAATCTAAAGAGACCACATCCTTATCTATTCTGCTAGTTACATCCTCAGAAAACTCCAACAGGTTTGTTAAACATGATTTCTCTTTCATAAATCCATGTTGGCTCTGCCCAATCCTGCCATTATTTTCTAAATGTCCTGTTATCACATCCTTTATTATAGATTCTAGCATTTTCCCTACAATTGATGTTAGACTAACAAATCTGTAGTTCCCTGTTTTCTCTTCCTCCTTCCTTAAATAGTGAGGTTACATTTGCCACCATCCAATCTGCAGGAACCATTCCAGAGTCTATAGAATTTTGAAAGATGACCACGAATGCATTTATTATCTCTACAGCCACCTCTTTCAACACTCTGGGATGTAGATCATCAGGTCCAAGGAATTTATCTATTTTAAGTCCCATCAATTTCTCTAGTACTGTGTTGTCACTCATATTAATATCTTGAAGTTCCTCGTTTACACTAGGACTAGTGATTCTCCATTATTTCTGGGTTTTTTTTTGTATTTTCCTCCATTATAACAGAGGTTCTCTGCCATTTCCTTATTCCCCACTATAAATTCTTCTGACTTTGCTTGTAATGAACCCACATTTGTCTTTGCTAATCTTTTCTTTTTTACATACCTATAGAAGCTTTTACAGTCCATTTTTATGTTTCTTGCTAGTTTAATCTCATATTCTATTTTCCCTTTCTTAATCTTTTTCTTGGTCCTCATTTGCAGAATTCTGAAATGCTCCCAATCCTCAGGCTTACCATTTTTTTGGGTAACTTTATACACCTCTTTATTTGCTGTAATACTTTTCCTTGATTTCTTCCATTAACCAAGTTTGGAACACTTTCCTTGTTGGGTTTTTGTCCATTAAAGGAATGTATTTTTGCTTTAAACTATGGATGAGTTCTTTAAATTAAAGCCATTGCCTCTCTACAGTCATACCTTTTAATGTAGTTTCCCAATCCATTATAGCCAATTTGCCCTTCATACGTTCATAGTTTCCTTTGCTTAGATTTAAGACCCCAGTTTCTGATTGAACTACATCACTTTCAAACTTAATGTAAAATTCTATCATATTATGGTCACTCTTTCCGAAAGGTTCCTTTACAACAAGATTATTAATGAGCCCTTTTTCATTGCACAATACTAAATCAAAAATAGCCCATTCCCTAGTTGGTTCCTCAACATACTGCTCTAGAAAACCATCTCACATACATTCCAAGAATTCACCCTCCACAACATAAGTACTAATAAAGTTTACTCAGTCTATATATAGATTGAAATCTTCCTTGATTACTGTATTACCCTTGTTACATGCACCACTAATTTCCTGATTTATACTGTGATTTACATTACCACTGCAGTTTGGTGGTTTATAAACAACTCTGACAAATGTTTTCTGCCCTGTGCTGTTTCTTAGTTTCACCCAAACTAATTCTATGTCTTTGTCTTTAGAACTAAGGGTGCCATCTCTCACTACAGCACTAATGCCCTCTTTAATTAACAGAGCTACCCCACCACCTTTTCCCAGCTTCCTGTCCTTCCTGAATATCAAGTACCCTTGGATATTCAGGTCCCTGTTTTGGTTTCCTTGTAGCCATTTCTCTGTAATGGCTATCAGGTCATACATATGAATTTCTATTTGAGCTGACAATTCATCTGTTTTATTGCGAATGCTGCGGGCATTCAGATACAGAGCCCTTATCTGTTTATTTTTACTGTTTTTGTAATCTGCTGTGTCATGGAAGTTGAGTTTTTTTGGTTTAAAACAGTGTGCCTTTAAGACTCTGTTTAAAAACTGTGCCTTTAAAAACTAAGGGGGGGGGGGGGGGGTGTCACAGTGTGCCAGCTGTACCTGTTTCCTAGGCCATAGCAGGACAGAGAGAAGGTCACATGGTGTGCTGTAACTTTTAACTGTGTAAAAACTGGCTAAAGCCAGTTTGAACTGGAGACAAACTAAGTGTGCTGTACACTGAAAAGAAGCTGTTTATATCTCAGTAAAGAAATCTACATTGAGCTCAGACTGTGTTTGCCTAAAGAGAAATAAACCCTTGAAAAAGAACCATTTGTGTTGTTGGAGATAGTAAATTCCATTTTACTTAGAAACTCTAAGAAATTTGTTACAGAAGTGACTCTCTCTATTGCCTATTTGTGTTTGCTGGAATTCTCAGTAAAGTTTTAACCAAAAGACTGCTGATTTTAAAATCCAAGTAGACCTATGGCTGTGCTTCTCATTGAAAGAACTTTATGACACCTGCTGTAGCTGAAATACGTTGAATGCCTATCTATTAAAGACTATTTTGTCGAATTTGCCTGGATACTTAAAGTGGCATCTGATTACTTTACTCTGAGACACCTCATCAACCGGGAAGGTAACTTACCAGGACTTATAACCCAGGTACTTACTTTATTCCTAATGACACAAACTTGTAATTATTTTTCTCCTCGGGTTAAAAACCTTTAAACCTTTAAGACTCTGTTAAAACAGTGCACAGGTAAGGGAGAGAAGGTTATGGAATTCTTGAGACACACTGTGCAGCAGCTGCATTTTTGATACCCTGGGCAACAACAGGAGAGAGAGAGAGAGGTCACATGGTCATATTTTCACTTGGCTCTGTGTAAACTGGTAGAATCCAGCTGAAACCAGTTAGTTTTGAAGCAGACTGTCCAGCGAGGCGTACTGAAGAAAAGGGAGCTATTTTATTCTTTCTCAGCAGAAATTCTACAAGGAGCTACAAGCCAAGTTAATTCCCTGAGTAAGATGAAAAGCCTTCTTTTTCAAGAAACCATTTGCATTACTGTGCTCATCATTCAAAGAACTGGTAATGCCGACTGCAGCCGAAGAGTTGAATGTCTATCTACTGAGGACTATTTTCATCAGATCCATGTGAAGACTTCAAGTGGCCTTTGACTATTTCCACATTAGAATTCCTCATCATCAGGAACGTTACCTGCAAAGACTTTCTTATTTTATTTATTCTTAAGGGACAGCTAATTTTTAAAAACTCTACTTTTAAAACTGGTTAACTTTTAGGTTTTGAGTGTATGGGCTGAATTTTACCAGCCCCTTGATGCCGTGGGTCGTGGCGCGGGAGCCAGGAAAATGCTGTGGGGAGAGGCCCGCCTCGACCTGCGACGTCGAGAAGGGCCTGCCTCATACTACCGGTAGTGGCGGGACCACAATGCGGCCCCCCTCCGCACGGCGCACACCACAATTAGCATATGGTAAGGAGTACTTACCTATGCTGATTATGTAGCCAGCCACCTCTCCACTGACACTTCCATTTTTTTCGCTGAACGGGCAGCCGTCACATGCCGTCCCATTCACGATCTGAAAAGCCGGCGAGTCTTCTGAGGCAGAGGTTGTCGCCAGCGAAGGTGTATTATTCAGGGGTCTCACTCTGCATTATGGAAGGGAGGAGGGAGGGGGGAATACACAGGGGTCTAACTCTGCATTCTGGAAGGGAAGAGGGAGGGGGATATGCAGGGATCTAACTACATTCTGAAAGGGAGGAGGGGGGAGGATATACGGGGGTCAAACTGCATTCTGAAAAAGAGGAGGCGGGGGGATATTCAGGCGTCTAACTGCATTCTAAAAGGGAGGGGGGGATACACAGGGGTCAAACTCTGTATTCTGGAAGGGAGGAGGGAGGGGGGATAAAAAGGGGTCTAACTCTGCATTCTGAAAGGGGGGAGGGACTGGGATTACTGGAGAGAAGGCTGTGCTGGCATGAAGGAAGGTACCATCACCATCCCTCCGTTAACAGTTTATGCTCTGTGTTTGTGAAGGGGCAATGGCACACTAGGCACCCTATGCATGGGGAGGGTGCCAGAAAGGGCAGGAGCATTAAGGTTATATGGATGGTGGGGGTAATTGATTCAGCTGGTAGGATCTTGATGTGGTCATGCTGTGTCATTCTGAGTGTTGGCCAAGATGGGCAATGCCATGGCACACCACATAATTGATCCAGGAAAGCAGCTGCTGTACCCGTCAACACCAATCCCTGCCCTGTTAGGAACCTTCAAATACGTGAAGGGTTCAACTTTATCATATGGAAATAAGTATGGCTCATCCTACATTGTGTGATGATCTGCACGTGAGGATCCGTATGCGCCAGAGGCAATACCAACAGGCAGGTGCGATCTACATAGAGGCCCCAGGTCGTGAGCAGCAGCCCCCAAGGGGAACTCGCCATTACATTCGAAGTGCATCTACAGGCCCCACATGACACTAGTGTCAGAGGAGATTGCGCATATAGAGGGTAGTGACAAGTCTCTGTGCCTTGCTCAAGGATGACCTGCAGCCCATGGGCTCTGGTGGACATCCCATGGCTTTGTTCCTCATAGTGACAGCAATTCTCAAGCCTGACGCCTCTAGGGCCTATTAGGGGCCCACCAGAGACCTTTGTGGAGTCACACAGTCAGCAGTGCATTGCTGCATCAGGGAGGTCACCAATGCTCTGCACTGGAGGGCCAGTGAGGATGTCTGCTTCAGGATGGACTCTCACAGCCAGGCCCAGAGGGCCATTGGTTCTGGCACCATTACCGGAGAATCATCGGTTGTAATGTTTACAGACTGCAATCATGTGGCTATCAGGCCTACTGCCAGGCTACCACCTGCAGACGTCATCATTAAAGGACTCCTTCCAATCTAGGGGAAGATGGTATGTGAACAACGTAGATTCTTGCAGCAAATGTGTGACTGCTTCTCAGACAGCTGCCATGACACCCGGGTCTTGTGCCAGTCCCAGCTGCCACCGCTATTCACTGAAATGGCTCGGAGGGAGGGATGGCTTCTTTGAGATAAGGACTATCCTTTGCAGACATAGCTCCCGACACCAGTGAGAGACCCCACCACTGCTGCAGAGGAGAGATACAACACCAGTCACTGAACTACATGAGCCACCATTAAGCAGGAGGTCGGCATGCTGAAAGAGTACCACCAGTGCCTGTATGGACAGAATGATATCCTGTACTATGGACCAAAAAGGCCAGCTCCTTTCTTTGCTGCTCTGCACAACCACGCACCCAATAGGGGGCAGGCGTGGCATGATGAGGAGAGACATCAACATGATTCCTCCTCGGACTATGACGACCCTGAGGACCTACATGAAAGATGCATGGGAGGGCAGATGGCACCCAGGCTCTGCATGCAAGGCTAGCAGTGAGCTAGCGATGTACGGAAGTGGCTTATTGGACAAAGGCTGTCTGCTCCATAGGAACCAACATGAGCTCTGCAAGCCACACGTCACTCTCGCTCACCTGCACATCAGTCTCGCGCACCAGTCCACATCTGCAACATCCCTGTGTAAACCATTAGAGGCAGCAACTGACTGAGCCAATGTCCATGTCACTGCATCCGTGGAGACACTCATGAGTAATGGTGCATGGCAATGATGTTATTGCATACGTTGGCTCTCTTGAAGGGTGAATGGTGCAGAGGGATGTGACATTGACGCTACATGCTGGCACACATCATTCACACAGAGAAAAGGACACACATGTTGGAGATGAACATTTAGTGAAAGATGTATTTACATTGCTGTGACACCCGTGCATTCCCATTTGTGTCTGTGTGTTCTCTGCAAACCTTTGCAATACCTTTTATGGTTTATTGAAGTCCCATGTCATGGAATGTGCAAAATTAAGATTATTCATCCAGGTGTGGCACACCTACAAGAAGGAATGTTACAGTTGAGTGGGAGAAGAGGGTCGCATCTTCATAGGACACTGGGACACAGCAGGGTAAGTATGTGGCAGCAAAGTGGAAAGTGTTGGGGTAAATCAGCAGGTCAGGCAGCATTTGTGGAGAGCGAAGCAGAGTTAACTTTCAGGTCTGTGAACTTGGACAAGTTCTCTCTGCTTCTCTCTCCACAGATGCTGCCTGACCTGGTGGATTTCTGCAGCACTTTCTGTTTTGCTGCCTGATTGACAGCAGCCCCACTCTTCAGTAGTCAGGTAAGTATTCTTTGACAGCTGTCAGGAAGCGGGTGCTGGGGTGCTTAAAATAGGGCCCCAGCACCTGCTGCACAGCTGTCAAAACTCTCTCACTGCACCGAATGTCCTGCCTCTCCTCACGTAATATGCGGAGGGCGGCTCAGCGCCATGATTCTAATGAGCCCGCATGCATATATCGTGGGGGCTCTGTCGCCACGCTGAGTTGAAATAAAATTCAGCCCTATGTATGTGAATGCGGGAGTTAGGTTAAAATAAGAAGTTATAAGGTCTTTAGACATAGGTTTATCTTAATAGAGTTTAAGATTTAGTGTTTTTTAATAAATAGTTAATTTGTTTTTGTCTAAAGATACCTGATTTGGTCTGTTTCATTCTGGGGGTTCCTGGAGTGTTTGATTGGGCTGTTTTCCGATTGGGTGTGAAAGCTTAATAATATGCTGTGACCTGTGGAGTAATGGGACTGAATTGACAGTGCGTTGCTCCTGCCGCAGTCATAACATAATTAATTAGGTGCTTCGTCCGGGAGCAGAATCAAAATAATTAGGGGTTCGCATTTGGAATCATATTAATTACTCATGTCTGGGATAACATATAAATTGGGGTCTTGCGTCTGGCATAATATTAATTGCTCTCGCGTCAAGGATCATATTAATTGGAAACTTGATTGTTGGGATCCAAATCTAACACCAATTATGAAAATAAAAGGAACCAGGTTTCTTGCAGTAAGGTACAGTCTATACCATTGTAATGACATTGGTAGTTGCAGCAGAGTTTCTGGGTAAGGAGAATGTTTCCTCAGTGACTTGATAACTTTAACTAAGAATAAACGAAAAGAATTGGTGGCAAAATTGGGGTTAGAATTGAAATCAGGTGCTAAACAAGCAGTGATAATTGACCTAATAGCCCAACATCTGGAATTAGAAGAAGAAGATGAGGAGCAAGAAGGTAGTAAGTCAAAGAGGGATGCAGTGGAATTGGCTAAAATTCAGTTACAGTTGAGGCAACAGGAGCTTCAACGGGAAACAGAAAAAGAAATAGCAATAAGAAAACTTGAGGCTGAAAAAGAATTAAGAAAACTTGAATTTGAAAAAGAGGAAAGGTAGAAAGGGAGGGAATTTAGGCTGAAAGAGATGGAACTAAGACAAAAGAGTGGTCTTGACTCCAGGGAAAATTCAGGTCAGGAAGAATCTATATCTTTAAAAAAAATTGCCAAACAGATGAAATGGCTGAAGGAAAGTTGGACACTGCTTATGCAAAGCAGATTGATAGGCAGAGCTCATGACATTTATGCCATGCTTCCTGAAGAGGCTTCTGCAGATTGTGATATGGCAAAAAAGGTTATTCTTGCTGCATATGAGTTAGTCCCTGAAGCTACCGTCAGAAGTTTCGGAACTTATGGAGATTGGCTGGGCAGACGTATGTAGAATTTGAGAGGGTGAAGCAAATTAATTTTGACCATTGAATACGATCATTAAAGATGGAAACCACATAGGAGAACCTTCAAAAGTTGATTCTCTTGGAGGAATTTAAAAATTCCATTCCTTCTGTAGTGAGAACTCATGTAGATAACCTGAAAGTTTTGAAAGCTAGGCAAGCAGCAGAAATTTCTGATGATTTTGAGCTTGTGAACAAACCAAAACCTTTTGTCCATCACCCCCATAAACCCGAGAAGGATAGAAAGTGGGAGAGTGAAAGGAAGGCAAGTAGCCGGGGACAAAAAGGAACAGCTGGGAATGCCCCAGGATCACCTCCTCAGGCCAGAAAGGAAGGTGCTGAGGGTAGAAGTGAGGTTCGCAAGCCAAAGTGTTATCATTGCCACAAAACCGGTCCTCTTCATTCAGAACGCTGGAAATTGTAAGGTAAACCCATAGGACTTGTTCCGGTATGCACAGCTAATGCAGAGAAAAAGACTCTGACTGAGAATATAGCAGACCAGGCTGTAGTTTTAACAACAGCTGTAAAACTAAAGGGAGTGTAGAGGTTAGAATAAGATACCCAAAGTTTATAATGAATTTTTGTCAAAGGGGAAAGTAACTCCATATTCTGTAAGTGAGGCAGGAAAACTTATCATTATACGCAGGGATACAGGAACAGCTCAAACGCTCTTGCTGGGGAAAGATATAACGTTTCAACCAGAGAGTGCCTTGAATGTTAAAGTTTTAGTTAATGGAATCAGCGGGGAGTATATACCCGTACCTTTATATAAGGTATGCCTAGAGAGTGACTTAATATCTGGGATAGTAACTGTAAGAGTTGTCCACAGTTTGCCAGTTGAGGGAATTGATCTACTCCAAGGAAATAATTTGGCCAGATCAAAAGTATCAGTTTCTCCGATAATTACAAAGGAACCAAGTGAAGTTAGGGAAATGGAGCAATTACAGGAACAAGTTCCAGGACTATTTCCTGTGTGTGTAGTCACCTGAACAATGGCTAAACAGGATCCATTGTCGGAGGTAAAAGTGGCACCACAGATAGCCAAGTATCTGAAACCTTATTTTGGATTTAGATAATCCAAATGAGATGTTTAATAGATCTTCTATCATTGCAGCACAAGAAGCTGATACAGAGATATACTGAATAGCACAGACAGCTCTAACAGAAGCTGAGGTGAAAGGAGTTCCAGATGGCTATTATATGGCAAAAAAATGCCCTAGCCACTTTTCAAAGATTAATGGATCAGGTGGTAGCCAGTGTTCTCAACTGTGTAGTGTATCTTGATTATGTACTAATATACAGTTACACTTGGAAAGAACACTTAAACCAGCTAAAAATTCTGTTAAAAAGTTACAAGCCATGGACTTAGTGATAAATCTGGCAAAAAGCAAATAGGTATTGACAAAAACGGCAAAGTCCTTAATAGAGTTCCCTATCCCTAATTCTAAATGGGAAATAATTAGGTTTTTAGGGATGTGTGGTTTTTACAGGAAATTTGTAAGGAATTTTAGTACTTTGGCTGCTCCATTAACCGATTTGCTACAAAAAAAGAAAAACAAAGTAGTATGGTCAGATGAATGCCAGGCAGCTTTTGAAAAGCTAAAGGCAATCTTAACTAATTAATCAGTGTTGGCTGCTCCAAATTTCACTAAACCCTTTAAAATAGCGATCGATGCTAGGGACCTGTTAGTTGGTGCAGTCCTATTGCAGCATGACAAATCGGGCAAAGAGAAGCAAATAGGGTACTTTACAAGAAAACTAAATTGCCATAAAAAAAAGTATTCCACTGTGGAAAAAGAAACATTAAAATTTTTGTTGGCTCTCAAAAGTTTTGAAGTAAACGCTCGCTAGGACTATAAAGAAATACCAATATACACTGACCATAGCTGTCATGCAGTCACCCACTGGCCAAGAATTAGGCACATTAATTTCACCACATGTGCATTGATTTTTAAACTATTACCGGAGTAAAGAAAGAACTTGCTTTAAAAAAAAACAGACCCTTGACTGGAAAGACATTTGCATATTTACAGACAGTGCTTAAAAGGGACAAAAGACCATGCCCTGACACATTCAATCCACAATGGACTTTTGATTACCAGACATTGAAGGTGGAGGAGCTAGCATTCCAGGTTGACTGCTAAGATGTCCCAATACACAGAAGCGACCTGGTCAAACCAGTCAGTCACATGACCACCTGCTGGCCAACTAGGGGAGTTTTAAATTGGAGAAACCATGTTTTGAAGGCAGAAAGCTGTTTGCTCCTGGATTGAAAAGAGCCTCTCCTGTCTGCTCTCATCATTCTCACCAGCTTCGGAATCCATTGAAGACATATGAACCCCAAGAGAGAAAAGTCTCCTACCGTGAACAAGGTTTAAGAAGAATACTGGGCCCCAACGAAAAGCAAGATCTCCCTACAAGCAAGGACTACAGCCAACTCAAAGCACAGTAACAAAAACCCCTCTTCAGACATTGCCTCAAACCTCTCCACTATTTTTCTTCTGCTCTTTTCTGTCTCTATTTGCATGTGCATATCGCATATGCATGCTAGCATGGGGCACAGCATGTATCCATAGGTGTTAATCGAATTAGAGTTTAAGTTTTAATAAAATTTCACTTTTCTTCTTTAAACCTAAGAAAGCCTGTTTATGCTAATTTATCTGCCTTATGATTGGAAAGTGGTGAACAAGGATTTACCAAGGGGAAGCTCAAAACACAGTGTGTTTAGAAACAAAACCCTGTTACAATAAGACCAGGTGAAGGCTGGAAGGGACCCCTAGACACCTTTCTAACCCGGTTGTAACAGAAATTTGGGTGCTAGCATCTGGAATTTTACCCACAGACAAACGAGAGAAATTGGGAGTGGGAAGTCAAATTGTTCCCAATCAAAAAAGGGCAAGTTTTCAATACAGTTTTTCTTGTGGTTGTGTGTGATTGAATACTAATATGTCTGAAACTGAAGCTCTCCGAGCCAGGGTGAAGTAACTTGGGATAAGTTAAAAGCACTGTCGGTGGAAAAATTGAGGAAAATGGCTGAGCAATGTGAGATCACTATATGTGGCAAAGCTAGGAAGTCTGAACTCCTAAGACTAGTGGCCAACCATTTTTCCCTTGAATCTGAAGAAGCAGAAGTAGTGTTAGAAGCAGACTCCGACTGGGTATTGTTAGCAAAGATACAATTAGAACAAAGGAAGCTTAAATTAGAAGACAGGGAAAGAGAAAGAGAAAGAGAGAGACAGGGGATGGAGAAGAGAGAGCCTTCCAGAAGGAACGGGAAGAGAAAGAAAGAGCCTTCCAGAAGAACGTGAAGAAACAGAAAGACAGGAGAGAGAAAGAATATTCCAGAAAGAATCTGCAGGAAGCGAGTTGAAGCAGCTTGAGTTAACTAGGGGGTGACAGAGTGACCCCAGTGAAAGCATGGCCAATGTGGAGGAGAGTAATTCAGGGCTGTGTACAAAATTCCTTAAATTCGCTCAACTAATCCCAAAACTCAATGAGGAAGAAGTGAAAGCGTTTTTTGTGTCTTTTGAGAAACTGGCAAGGCAGCTAAAATGGCCAGCTGAGACCTGGTCTCTTTTAATACAAAGCAAGCTAACTGGAAAACGTCCATGAGGTTTATTCCTTGTTGCCAGATGAGAATTCATCAGATTATGAACTGACCAAAATTGCTGTCCTTGGGGCATATGAATTAGTACCCGAAGCCTATTGCCAAAAGTTTAGAATCCTCAAGAAGCAAGCTAATCAAACTTATCTGGAGTTTGAAAGAAGTAAACAGCTGGCTTTTGACCAGTGGCTGAGGGCTCTTAAAATACAGCTCAGCTAAGAGACTCTCAGGGAAGTAATTCTGTTAGAGGAATTTAAAAACTCTCTCCCATTCTCAATAAAGCCCCATGTAGAAGAGCAGCAAGCTCAGGGAGCCCAGCAAGCAGACGTTCTGGCCAATGAGTTTGCTTTAATTTATCAGATGGTCTCCCAGGGGAGAAACTTTCCTGATCACCCCCACAAATCCGAAAAGAACAAACGGTGGGAGGGTGGGAATGTGATATCCGTCCAGGCAGTCCTGGAAGAGAAAGGAAAGCAGGAGATGCATGGAGTCCTCCTCCAGTCAAAAAGGAAGATGCTGTGAGCAAGAGTGAGACCCAGAAACCTGTGTGCTTCCATTGTAATAAAGCAGGGCATTTAAAAGCTGACTGCTGGAAACTAAAGGGAAAACCAGTAGGGTTAATCAGGGCACACCCGCTTAATGAAGAAGGGAACCGGATGGAAAGCACAGCAGAAGAAGCTGTGGCTTTAACTGCAGTAAGAGTGAAAGCCAGGAAGCTTACTACTGCAAGTGCAGGAAAATTTAATAGGATTCCTGAAGGTTATCAGTGTTTTGTGTCTGAAGGGAATGTAACCCCATACCCCTCGAGTGGGTAAAACAAGCCCATATTGATTCTCAGGGACACAGGGGCCACTAGATCCCTTTTATTGGGAAAAGGCCTGACCTTTCCCCCAGAGAGTGGATTTAAGACCAGGTGAAGGCTGAACGGGACCCCTAGACATTTTTCTCACCTGGTCGTAACAATAACCCATTAATGTTTGTGGAAAAATGTAAAATTCGAAATGCAAGAATATTTAGATGGAGTTGTTTTTACAGCCTTATCGTCTAAAAGTTGTACATATTTCGGGGAAAGACAATGTTATTGCCGAGGCTTTGTCGTGAATTTAACCAAGGTAAGTAATATATGGCGGTGGAAAAAAAAACTGTAAATTATTAGCAGAGTGAATGGTGCATGAATACGAAAAAATGTGTGTTTTTCCAATTTCTATTTTTTTGGCATTGTACTGAAACGCGTTTTGGGAATGGCGCTTCATTTTGCCAAGGGCAGAGGTGTCATGGACTTGAAATTATTTTTCTCCTTGGATTAAAAACAGTGTGTGTGCCTTTAAGACTCTGTTAAAAACAATGCACCTTTAAGGGAGAGAAGGTTATGGAATTCCTGAGACACTGTGCAGTAGCTGCATTTTTGTTACTCGGGGTAACAGCAGGAGAGAGAGAGCTCACACGATAATGCTTCCATTGGTTGTGTGTAAAACTGGCAGAAACCAGTTGAAACCAGTTAATTTTGAAGCAGACTTTACAACAAGGCTTACTGAAGAAAAAGGAGCTAATTTATTCTCTCGCAGCAGAAATTCTACAAGGAGCCACAAGCCAAGTCAATTCCCTGAGTAAAGAGGAAAAGCCTTCTTTTTCAAGAAACCTTTTGTATTGCTGTGCTCATCATTCAAAGAACTGTTTAATGCCTACTGCAGCCAAAGAGTTGAATGCCTATCCACTGAAGGACTATTTTCATCAGATCCATGTGAAGACTTCAAGTGGCCTTTGACTATTTCCACATTAGGGGCTGAATTCTATGAGCCCCTCGTGCCATGGGTCATGGTGGGGGGGGGCAGTAAAATTCTTCAGGGAGAGACCCAGCACGACCCCCGAGATCGAGATGGGGCCGATGCATATTACCGGCAGCGGGGGGCCTCAGTGCGGTCACGCCGCCACTCGGCGGCGGCACCCAATTAGAATATGTAAAAAGCTTCTTACCGCTCCAGATTATGCATCCCGCCACCTCTTGTTCCACATTTCAGCATTTTACGTAGAACAGGCAGCCATCACATGTCGTCCCGTTCATGAACAGAAAACCAGATGGGACATCAGAAGCAGGAGTACTGGACAGTGAAGGTAAGTCCAGATATACAGGGGTCTCAGCTCTACATTCTGGGAGGAGGGAGTGGTGGGATTACAGGGGTCTCAGCTCTGCATTCTGGAAGGCAGGATGTTGGGGGGGATTACAGGGGTCTCAGCTCTGCATTTTGGAAGGTGGTGAGGGGGGGGGGGGGGAATTACAAGGGTCTCAGCTCTGCATTCCGGAAGGGAGGAGGGTGGGATTACAGGGGTCTCAGCTCTGCAGTCTGGGAGGGAGGAGGTAGGGGGTTTGGGATTACTGGAGGGAAAGTTCTGCAAGCATGAAGGGAGGTACTGTGTATCCTCCCTATGCAAACAGCACTCTGTGTTTGTTTGTGTGTGTGAAGGAGCAATGGCACACTATGCACCCTGCGTGTGGGAAGGGTGTCGGAAAGGGTAGGAGCATTAAGGTTATACGGATGGTGGGGGCAATTGTGCAGTTGGTAGGATCTTGATATGGTCATGCTGTGCCACTCTGAGTGTTAGCCAAGATGAGCAATGCCATGGCACACCACATAGTTGATCCATGAAAGCATCTGGTGTACACGTCAACACCAATCCCTGCCCTGTTAGAAACCTTCAAATAAATGAAGGATACAACTTTATTTATCACAAAGAAAAGCTTAAGAACCGCTGCCACGATGAGGACCGCAGGCAAAGCATGTCCATCGATGCCCATGGGTTGCAGGTCATCGTTGAGCAGGGCTCAGAGATATGTCACCACCCTCTCTACATGTGCAATCGCCTCTAACACTGGTGCTCTCACATTTGATGGCATGTCATGTGGGGCCTGTAGATGCACGGCAACCATAATGGCGAGCTTCCCTTGGGGGCTACTGCGCACAATTGGGGGCCTGTATGTGCACTGCACCTGCCTGTGGATTTTGCCTCCGGTGTGTACGATATAGGATGAGCTGTACCCATTTCTATGTGATAAATAAAGTTGTATCCCTCACTATGGGCAGAATTTTCTCCCTGATATGAGGGCAAGAACGGAAGTGAGCGGGTGTGTAATTTCATGCCAACAACTGGCGTGCCAGTTTGCCGTGTGGAGGCGGCATCGGGGGTGGAAGTGCTGCCTGACCGCGGGCAGTGGGTAGCCAAGTGAGGTAATTTAAAGGTCAATTAATGCCAATTATTAGAGGCTGACTGGAATGTTCTAGTCTGTCTACAGGCCCCCCTCACCAGGGGTAGCACAGCAGCAGCCGGGGGTTCAGCACTCCAGGCAGACTGTGATTCCCCCCCACCCCCCAGTGCCGACCTAGGCACAGCCTCGGTTGCAGGCTTTGGTAAGAGCCATTTTGGTACTATGACGGAAACCTCATTGGAGGGATTCAAACAAAGTTTTTCTGGGCCACCATTGTGGAGGGGAAACCTCAGTGAGAAATTTGGGGTAATATATGGGTGCGCAATACAGAACAAGGATTTTAAATGAGAGCAGTGAAGGGTGGAACAAGTTGAGATGCTCAAAGAAAGATTACTGACCTAGACGTTGGTGTACAGGGCACAATTTCAAAGTTTGCAGATGATATGAAACTTGGAAGCATTGTGAACAGTGAGGAGGATAGCGTAGAACTTCAAAAAGACATAGACAAGTTGGTGGAATGGGCAGACAGGTGGCAGATGAAGTTCAATGCAGAGAAATGAGAAGTGATTCATTTTGGTAGGAAGAATACGGAGAGACAATATAAAATAAAGTATACAATTCTAAAGAGAGTGCAGGAGCAGAGGGACCTAGGTGTATATCTGCACATGTCATTGAAGTTGGCAGGACAGGTTGAGAGAGCAATTAATAAAGCATACAGTATCCTGGGCTTTATTAGTAGGGGCATAGAGTGCAAGAGCAAGGAAGTTATGTTGAACTTGTATAAGAGACTTGTTATGACCAGGTGCGAAAGATGTCTAGGGATCTGTTACTATCTTCACCTGGTCTTATTGTAACAGGGTTTAATTTTAAACACACTGTGTTTTGGGCTCTCCCGTTGTGAACCCTTGTTCACAACTTTCCAATTATAAGGCAAAGAAATAAGCACAAACAGGCTTTCCATGGTTCAAAGAAGAAAGATGAAATTTATTAAACCTTAAACTGAAACTCTAATACAGTTAATGACTATGGATATATGATGTGCCCACGGTAGCATGTGCACATGATACACACATGCAGGTAGAAACAGAAAAGAGCAGAAGAACAGATAAGGTGGAACAGTTTGAGGCAATATCTTGTTATGGTGCTTCGAGCACACCATAATCCTTTTGTAAGTAGTTTTGCTTTTCTCTTAGGGCTCAGTAGTCTTCTTAAAACCTTGTTCACATAGGAAACTTTCCTCTCTTTGGGTTTCATGTGTTTTCACAAGATTCACTTCCGTGGGAAGGCAGACAGGAGAGGGTTCTTTTTGTTTCAGTTCCAGGAGAGACCTTTACACCATGAGCACACAGCCTTGTCTGTCTTCCAATTTCTTTGTTGGGAGTTCAAATTCAAAAAAACTCCCAGGTTGACCAGCAAGTTAGTCATGTGACTAGCTCCTTATATGGAAAAGTCCTGCGAGGTTTGTGGATTGTACCTTAGCAGTCTCTGGAATGCTGGCTCACCCCACCTTCAACGTCTGGTAATCAAAAGTTCATTGTTGTTTAATGAGTCAGGGCATGGCCCTTTGTCCCTTGTTCCAACACTGTCAGTTACCATGGAAATGTCTTTCCGGTCAGGGGCTTGCAATTTTAAGTTTTAATGTTCATGTTGCAAAATAATGTGTGCCTCAATCTTGGCAGGTGGGTGGTGGGGTGGGGGGGGGGGGGGGGTTTGCCTGACACACCAGATCAGCCTCAGCTGGAGTATTCCGTCCAGTTCTGGGTGCCACACTTTAGGAAAGACGTGAGGGCATTGGAGGGAGTACAGAAAGGATTCATGAGAATGTTTCCAGGGATGAGGAATTTCAGTTATGAAGATAGAGAAGTTTGGACTGTTTTCCTTGGAGAAGGCTGAGAGGTGATCTGATCGAGGTATTCAAAATCATGAGTGGTCTGGACAAAGTAGATAGAGAGAAACTGTTTCCACTCGTGAAAGGATCGAGAATGAGAGCGCACAGATTTAAAGGATTTGGTAAGAGAAGCAAAAGTGACATGAAGAAAAACTTTTTCACGCAGCGAGTGGTTAAGGTCTGGAATATGCTGCCTGAGAACCTGGTGGAGGCAGGTTTAATTGAAGCATTCAGAAGGGAATTAAGACTGTTATATGAAAGGGAAGAATGTGCAGTGTTACGGGGAGAAGGCGTGGGAATGGAACTGAGGAAATTGCTCTTTCAGAGAGCCAGTGTGGACATGGGCTGAAAAGCTTCCTTCTGCACTGTAACAATTCTGTGGTATCATTCGAGTAAATCTGCACCCTCTTGAAGGCCTTATCCTCCTTCCTAATGTGTTGTACCCAGCATTGGACACACTGTACCAGTTAAGGCCTAACCAATGATTTATAAAGGTTCGGCAGAATTTCCTTACTTTTGTACCCTTTGTCTCCACTTATAAAGTCAGGGATACCATATGATTTTTTTAACAGCCATCTGAACCTGTCCTGCCACTTTCAAAGATTTTTGTATGTACAACTCCTGGTCTCTTTTCCTGCACCCTCTTTAAAATTACACCATTTAGTTTATATTGCCTCTCCTCATTCTTTCCACCAAAATATATCACTTCACAATTCTCTGCATTAAATTTCACCTGCCATGTGTCTGCCCATTTCACGATTCTATTTATGTCGTCCTGAAGTCTGTAACAATCCTCCTCACTATTCACTACATTTCTGAGTTTTGTGTCATCTGTGAACTTTGATGTTATACCTTGTATACCCAAGTCCAGGTCATGGACATATATCAAAAACAGCAGTAGTCCTAATACTGACTATATATATCCCTCTAGTCTGAAAAACAACTGTTCACACTACCTTCTGCTTTTGTCACTTAGCCAATTTTGTATCCATGCTGCCACTGCCCATGGACTTTAATTTTGTTACAAGGCTATTACAGTAAAAGCATTGTTATCCAGCACTTTACCTACCAGCAAGCTCTATTATCTGGAATTTCCAAACTTTCCTAAAACTCTCCCAGGCTGAGTTTTCCTGAGTGCCAGCTCACCCATGCTACAGGTAAAGTGGTGCACCCACCTCGAAGAATTAAGGGAAAATTAAAAATCAGCTTTCCCAATGCCGGGCCTGGGTACTCTTTGGTCCTCTGGCACTAACTTCGGGACAGAAGGTCTGATCTCCGTGCAGGAAGCCGCAAACGGAGAGGTCAGTGTGAGAACAAGGTGGAGAATTAAAATAACAGGCAACCGGAAGCTCGATGTCACATTTGCAGACTGAACGGAGGTGTTCTGCAGACACCCAATTTGCATTTATTCCCCCCAACGTACAGCAGATGGCATTGCGAGCACTGAATACAGTATACTAAATTGAAAGAAGAAATCGCTGTTGCACCTGGAAGAAGTGTTTGGGGCCTTGGATGGTGGGGAGGGAGGAGGTAAAAGGGCTGGTGTTGCATCTCCTGTGCTTGCATGGAAAGGCGCTGTAGGAAGGGGAGGGGGTATTAGGGGCAATTTAGGAGCGGACCAGGGTATCGCGAAGGGTCCTTTCTAAATGCTGAAAGGGAAGGGGAAGATATGTTTGATGGTGGCACCATGCTGGAGGTGTGGAAATGGAGGATGATCATTGAATAAGGAGGCTAGTGGGGTGGAAGGTGAGGACAAGGGAAACCCTATCATGGCTCTGGGAGGGACGAGAAGGTGAGAGCGGAAGTGCGGGAAATGGGACAGTCACAGTCGAGGGCCCTGTCAACCATGGTGGGGGGGTGGAATACTCCGCTGAGGAAAAAGGGAGACATGTAAGATACGCTGGTATGGAAGGTTGCATCATCAGAACAGATGTTACAGAGACAGAGAAACTAGAAGAATGGAATGGAATCATTACAGGAAGCGAGGTGTGAGGAATTGTCGTCGAGGTAGCTGTGAGAGTCACAGGCTTATAATGACTATTTGTTGATAACCTATTCCCAGAAATGGAGACAGAGAAGTCGAGAAAGGGAAGGGAAGAGTTAGAGATGAACTATATGAAGGTGAGAAAGGGGTGGAAATTGAAAAATTGATTAAATTTTCAAGTTCAGGGCAACTATAGGAAACGGCACTGATACAGTCATCAACGTACTGGAAAAAGAGGTGAGGGAGGGGTCTTGAGTAGGAATGGAACAAGAAATGTCCCACATATCCCACAAAAAGAACATAGCTCAGACCCATGTGGATACCCATAAAAATACCTTTTATTTGGAGAAAGTGAGTGGAATTGAAGGTGAAGTTTATCAACTCTAGAACAAGTTCGGCCAGGTGAAGGAAGATGGTGGTGGATGGAGACTGGTTGGGCCTCCATTCATAAAAGAAGTGGAGAGCCCTCAGACTGACCTGGTAAGGGAATGGAGGTGTACAGTGATTGGATGCCCATGGTGAAGAGGAAATGGTTAGGGCCAGGAAACTGGAAACTGTTAGAAGTGATGGAGGGCATTGGATGAGTCATGGAGAGGTCTGAAGTGTCTCATCAAAAGATAAAGTGCAGTTTCTTGAGCTTGTTTTAGTTTTAGAGATACAGCACTGAAACAGGCCCTTCGGCCCACCGAGTCTGTGCCGACCATCAACCACCCATTTATACTAATCCTACACTAATCCCATGTTCCCTACCACATCCGCACCTGTCCCTATATTTCCCTACCACCTACCTATACTAGGGGCAATTTATAATGGCCAATTTACCTACTAACCTGCAAGTCTTTTGGCTTGTGGGAGGAAACCGGAGCACCCGGAGAAAACCCACGCAGACACAGGGAGAACTTGCAAACTCCACACAGGCAGTACCCAGAATTGAACCCAGGTCGCTGGAGCTGTGAGGCTGCGGTGCTAACCACTGTGCCACTGTGCCGCCGTGTTGAGCTTCACTGAAAGAAGGCTGAAGACAGAGAGGTCAGCGTGAGAACAAGGTGCAGAATTAAAGCGAGAGGCTCCCAAATACTCCTTTCAGGTGAAACAGCAATTTTTCTTTTGTGTATTTCTTTCAATTTAGCATTTTGTATTCCCTACTCACAATGCTGTCTACTCTAGGGAGACCAAATGGAGGTTGGGTGACCGCTTTGCAGAACACCTCCATTCAGTCTACAAGCATGACCCTGAGCTTCCAGTCACCTCCTCAGGACACATATTTTGTGTCTTTACTTGATCCATTACCACTCCCTTTGGCCTTGTGGCATCAACCATTTTGTCATTTTTCTACTGTCTTCCATCCTATTGTTCTTCTCTTTTGCTCCTTTTCCAAAGCTCCCCCATTTCACTTTCTTAAAACCTATTACATTTCTGACTTTTTCCAGTTCTGATGAAAGATCATCGACCTGAAACACTAACTCTGTTTATCTCTCCACAGATGTTGTCTGACCTGCTGAGTATAGTTAGCATTTTCTGTTTATATCTCAGATTTCCAGCATATGCAATACTTTGCTTTCTTATTATATGGTACTTTGTTAAACACCTTTTGAAAATCCACATCTGTATCAATTTCACTACCTTCATCAATCTTCTCTGTTACTTCATCAAAAACTCAATCAAGTTAGTCAAACGCGATTTGCCTTTAACAAATCCACATTGGCTGTCCATTATTAACCCATATTTTACTGAGTGACAATTAACTTTGGCTCGGAGTATTGTCTCCAAACGTTTCCCCAGCTGATGTTAGGCTGATTGGCCTGTCATTGCTGGGTTTATCCTTCTCTGCTTTTTTGAACAGGGGTGTAACATTTGCAATCCTCCAGTCTTCTGACACCATATTGAAGCAAGAACTTCTGCTATCTCCATCTGTCCTTCCTTCAGAAACCACAGATGCTTCCCATCCAGACCAGGTGAATTTTCTACTTTGAGCACTGCCAACCTTTTAAGTACCTCATTTTCATCTATTTTTATCCTATCCAATTTCTCTACTACCACATCCTTCACTGTGACAATGTTAACAGTATCTTTTAATTTAGTGAAGACAGATGTACTACCTCCAGAAGATCCACTCTTTGGCCCCTTATTGACAGCACACTTCCTTTGACTATATTTTCCTGTTTATGTTTATAAAAATACTTTTCTGTTCCCTTTAAGCCACGCAATAGTCTATTCCGATCCACTCATAACTTCCTAATTGATTATAGGTCTTGCACAGAGACATAGGAAACAGAAGGCCATTCAACCCCTCAAGCCTGTTCTGCCATTCAATGTAATCATGGCTGCCATACATGCCAGCAATTTTCCCATCTTTGCTCCAGACCCTTTCACACCCTCACCTAACAAAAATCAATTTAAATCTTGAAAGCTCCTATTGCCCCAGCATCCACAGCATTTTGGAGCAACCAATGCGACATCAACCCCATCCCTCAATGGCTAAAGCCATCTCCTGCCGCACCCAACGCCCGAACCTTTCTCGCCAACGCTCATTTGAGAGCCCTGCCCCCGCGAGACCCCACCCCTACCCGACAACACAGCACCGGCTCCACCCAGATCCGAGGCCCCGCCTCTACGGAACGCTGCGTTCCGAGCACTGACCCGCGCCCACCCCGACCCCAACCCTCAGCGAGGCCCCGCCCCGTTCCTCCCCTCACAAGGGCACCGCCCCCTATACGAGGCCCAACCCCGACCTTACATGAGGTCACGCCCATCGGAACACCGAGAGCCGGCTTCACTGCCGCGCGGGGATTTCGGCGGGAGGTCGTGAGGCGTCTCGGAGCGGTGGCAGGAACAGAATGTGGCTGGAAGTGTGCATCAGTCTGGCCTGGATCAATGAGGGTGAGAGAGGAGGGAGGGAGAGAGTGTGAGAGGAGGAAGGGACTATATGACAGGAGACGAGGGAAGGAGTATGTGAGAGAGAGCGAGTGTGGGTGGAGAGAAGGAGTGTGAGAGAGGAGTTAAGGAGTGAGAGAAGGTAGGGAGGGAGTGTGAGAGAGGAGGGAGGGAGTGTGGGAGAGGAGAGAGATGGCGAGAGAGAGAGAGGGAGGGCACGAGAGTGTGTTAGAGCAGTGAGAGAGGGGTTATGTATGAGCCTAGAAAGAGTGGGTGTGAGAATGGAAGTGTGACAAAAGAGAGAAAGGGAGGGAGTGAGAGAGAGAAGGGAAGAAGTCTTAGCTTTAAAATTTGCAACGCATCTAGCATCAATAGCCATTTGTGGAAGAAAGTTCTAAACTCCTTTCATCCTTTGTGTTTAGAAGTGTTTTCTAATTTTGCTACTGATAGGTCTGTCTCTAAATTTTAGATTGTGCCCCCTAGTCCTAGACTCCCCAACCAGTCGAAATAGTTTTTCTCTTTCTACCCTATCTGTTCCCATTTAATATCTTGAAAACTTACATCAAATCACTCCTTAATCTTCTAAATTCTAGGGGATACAACCATAGTTATTGGAATCACTTCTCACAGTTTTCGATATCATTCTTGTCAACCTATGCTGCACTACCTCCAAAGCGAATATAGCTTTCCTAAGATGTGACCAGATCTGCTTACATTACTCCAAGGTGGTCTAACTAGGGCTTTGTGTAGTTGAAGCTTGGTTTCTACCCTGTTTTATCCTAGTCCCCTAGATATGAAGGCCGTTCGTCTTTTTGATTATTTTCTGTATCGGTTTATGACATTTTAATGATCTATGTACCTGGGCTCCCAAGTTTCTATTCTTTTTAGGTCCAAAGTAGTGACGTTCCATTTGCCTATGTTGAAATCCTTTTGCCACAGTTTTGTCCATTCACTTAAATTATTAATAATGCTTTGCAATTTTATGCTGCCATCTACACTACCTACAGTGCTGCCTAACTTTGTGTCATGAAAAACTTTAGCTACATGAATTCTGTCCTGTCATGCTAGGCCCCCACCTGCCAAGAATGAAGCACAACAATGTGTCATGAACATTGATTTTAAACTGTTGCTGGAGCGAGGAGTTGACTTGTTAAACAGATCAGCCGTAACTGGAAAATACATTAGTATATTAACAGACAATGCCTGGAAGGACAAAGGACCATTCCCTGACACATTAAACCCACAATGGACCTTGATTACCAGGTATTGTGTGTAAGAGGAGCATTCCAGAGACTGCTAGGGTGATACAAGCCAGGACTGGTTAGACCAGCTGGTCACATGACTAACTGGCTGTTCCAGTGTTTTTTGAACTAGCCACACAGAGTTTGGGGAGAGTGTCTGTTTGCTGCTGGACTGAAAAGACCTTGCCTGGCTGGCTCGCCACAGCCTCTCCTGTCTGCTCCCATCTCTTTCTCATGGAACTCCCAATTAAAGGCCTGCTCGGGTCTGCAAATGAAACCTAACCCGAGCCTGACAGAACCACATCCGACCTGGCCCGAGTCCTTTTATTTTTTCCCGCACCCAACCCGACCTGACCACCGGAATAAAGTTAATTATATTAAAGAAATTGTGCTCTACCTTGGATGGAATCTCTCACTGCAGAGTAGTGTGGAGTGTTTCCCGCCTTGACATCCTGGTTGTCACTGTGTCCGACCCAACCCGAGCCCAAATGCCAGACCCAGAAGAGCGACCCGAGCCGAAGCGAACCCGGCACATCGTCGGGTCCCGTCAGGTTTGGGTCAGGTAGCCATGCTCTACTCCAATTCCACTGAAGACACATGAACCCCAAGAGAGAAAAGTCTCCTACAGTGAACAAGGTTTAAGAAGGATGCTGGACCCCAATGAAAAGCAACATCTACCTACAATCAAGTACCCTACAGTGAGCTCAAAGATCTATAACAAAAACCCTCTTCAGAGATTGCCTCAAACTTTTCCACTTTATTTCTTCTGCTCTGTTCTGTCTCTCTCTGCATGTGTGTATCGCGTATGCATGCTAGTGTTGGCGCGTCATGTATCCGTAGTCGTTTACTGAATTAGAGTTTAAATTTAATAAATTTCAATCTTTCTTTAAACCTAAGAAAACCGGTTTGTGCTAGTTTCTTTGCCTTATAATTGGAAAGCAGTGAACAAGGATTCACCAAGAGGGAGCTAAACACAGTGTGTTTAAAATTAAACCCTGTTACAGTAAGACCAGGCTAAGGCTGAGAGGGAACCCTAGACCCCTTTCTCACCTGGTCATAACAATCCCATCATTTAAGTTGTTAGAAAATACGGTGAATGGTTGGGACCCCAACACAAATTCTTGTGGGACACCACTAGTCACTTCCTGCACATTATCTCTACTCTCTGGCCAGAATCTTCAGGACTTATAAAATTCTTGGGCATTAGGACAATTTCCAGATCCCACCCCATGCATCTCAGTAGTGCGCCCACTAGCACAATCTTACCTGAGGCAGCCAATTAACAAGCCACCTCTGCGTTCACTGTCCAGTTAGGAACAGTGAGCTGTTGCAGGAGGTGAGAGGTGGAAGTTGCGCAGCTCATTTAAAGGGTGGAAAATTTCTATGTGGCTGCAGACAGATTGCTTCAGAAGACATTGCATTAGTGGAAGGTGGAGCAAGTGGAAAGTGAGTGGAAAGGCAGCCCCACTCACAATTTAATGATGTTTCCCTGGAGGTAATGCTGGAGTTGGTGAGAGCCTGCCGGCATGTTCTGTTTCTGGACACCAGGACATGGAGGCCAGTCAGCATTGCAAAGCAGCCGTGGCTGGAGGTGGCTCAGGAGGTGAACAGCTGCGCTGTACTGAGGAGAATGTGGGTCCAGTGCTGGAAGCATTTAAATGACCTTTTGAGGTCTGGGAAGGTGAGTGCCCTGTAATACACAGCTGGCAGGTCTGGTGGTCTCAGAAGTGCAGCGACCCTACACACTGCATGGCTTTGATGCAGATATGTCTTTGCAATACTGAGAAGTGTGTGTGCCCAGGTCCCTTCCTTAAACCTGGGACGGACTCTCACTAATGCTACTTATAGGGGAGATGATACTAGCACTATGGTCTTAGTAGTGTGACAAGCAGGAAAAGTGGCATTGCCTTATCATGTGCACAATGGAGCTCTTTCATTCATGTCTCTCCCGTTCTTCACTTTGCAGGAGGGAGTGCACAATACATGAGAGAGGGGTTAGACCATCCTTACATTGATGGAGGAAGAGGGCCTTGAGTTTGACAGGGTGGCAGCAGGGCAGGTGTCACCGAGGGCAAGATGGGGGTGCGTCAGGGAGAGGGTAAAAGCGTAATGACCTAACCATGCAAACAGTTTGCAGCTTTCTCATTTGTGCATTTGTATCCATAAGCTCTCGGGTGAAAAGCAGAAGGTGTATGATTATGCAGCTACTGAGAGATGTAAGCTTCATCATCTGATGTCTTCTGTATCCTGCAGGGCCAATGTCAGAGGAGCAGCAGCACACAGCGGCTGAGGCAGCACACACCTCAGAAGAACAGCTGCACTCTTGAGGATGTTCTGTCACAGAAGTCAAGCACACCCCCCAGCAGCACAGATGGGCATGTCATTGGGCCTTAGTGGCGATTAGAATGGGTGGCACAAGGTTAGGAGCACAAAAGAAGTTAGCAGGTGCTGGAGGCAGTGGAAGCTGTGGGCAGTTCCCATCGGAGGGCTAAGGACAGTACCAGCTCAACTCACTGGAAATGCTGAGCCTCTGGAGTCATATACAAAGCAGGTGCTTGTGGAACAGCAAAGGGAGATGTGTGGTTATATTTCAGAGATCCTTAAGACTGTGAGCACTCTTGGGCAGAAGATGGAGTCCATTCATATCACGGGTGCTGCCATGTCTCAGTCATATGAGTGCACGAGTTCTTCCATTGAAAGAATGGCCACCTTCATGAAAATGCATAAGCGGCAGGCCAACGAGTGGATGCAGGAACAGCGCTGTGGCCTGCACAATATGGCTGCAGCATTCAGCTGTATTAACCGTTCCGTTGCAGTGATGGCACAGAGATGCATGGAAGTGCTCTCCTGCTCTTGGTTAGCAGCCATGTGCAGGTGTGCCCTCAAAGGGTAGAGGCATGCAGGTTAATGTCGATGGGGCTCTCTTCAAGGACCCCTCTCTCCCCCAGTCATCGACTGCCTTGGCCCCTTTGACAGAGATAAATGCTCTGTCTTAAGCCCCCATGACCGAGGCTGCCCTTGCACAAATGCGGAGCCCTCACAGGCACTGGAACTCCACAGACGTCTGTCACGGGCATCTGCTTTGTCAGAGCAGGGAAATGAGCAGGCTGCCTCCGCTTCACCCTCAGCCACAGGGGGAGCACCACATAGAAGCTCTTGGGAGAGTACAGACAATTCTGGTATTAGCATCCCTATGGGACGTATTTGCATAATTTTTTTAATAGTTCTGTTAAATGAATAATTTGTATTTGAATGAACATGCTTATTTTGAGAACATGATAAGTGTTTTGGTTCATTTTGATCCATAGCACAAGCCTGGTGAGGAGTGGCCTAGATGGTATGGATGTCGTGGGACACAATCTTGACATGTGAGGGGTAATGGCTATATAAAACATCTAAGGAGAGATGTAAGTGGTGATGGCTTGACGAGAACGCAAGCATCTGATCTCACACAGGCCTGGTTGGTACCACTGCAATGCAGGATGGCTCCTTCTCAGGTGAATCATGCCTGGCTGAGTGCTGACGTCTCAGCTGCTCTGGCTGATCACTGTGTTCCTCCTTCTGAGGATGCTGTTTGCTTATCCCCACCATCTGGGGATTCAGTTCCTCTTCTTACTGCATCGCCATCTTGCGCAGCACAACACCACAGTGCATGATCCTTAAAGGGCCATATTGGAGGGCCTCCCCCAGATCGATTAAGGAATTAGAACTGCAACTTCAGGAGTGCAATGGTGGATAAGTAGCAGTGGTTGTAGTGATCATGTGCCTCTGTTCTGGGGTTCCACTCTGATGTCATGTGCCATATCTTCAGTGGTAGCCATGGTCACCCAGGAGCTACCCACAGAGGCTTCCTTAGGATGAACGCATTGTGGCAACCACGAGGGAATCTTGTACAAGCTGGGATGGTTCTCTTGCAGTGGTCACATACAAGCTGTAGGTTGAAGGACTCAAAGCCCCTCCTATTGACAAATGCTCCTGGCCTCCGACATTGTCTTAATGACCACAGGTGCAGTCTGTCGCCCCCTACACCTGAGGAAATCCAGCCATGGAGGCAAAGCCTACAGCCCTCTCGCCTGACTGGCCATATCTTTTAAAAGTCCTTTTTTAAAAAAAAAGGTTTTCTCACTTTCCAGAGAGGTCTATTCAACCACCCGACAGGGGGACCTTCAACTGTTGGCCTGTCTTCTTCATCCTCGGTTCCCACTGGCTGGCTGAGGAACTGTGTTCGAATGTCCAGCCCAAGTGACCAGCTCAGTCAGAGTCACCACCATCACTGCCTTCATCCAAATCTTCATTCACCTTCTTCGAGTGATTCTCAATTAACACAATGGAGTCAGATGCCCGACGTGATATAGTTCAGGGTGACCAATTGGGATATCCTGCATATGTCCACAGCTGAAGCCTAGAAGGAGCCGGAAGCATAAAAACTCAACACGACTATCACCTTCAGTGGTAGGGGCACTGGATGTCCACCCGCTCCATGATACCTGAGGTTCTTCTCCAAAAGGGTGCAGATGTCAGTGACCATCTGCTATGAGAAGCGCGGCCTTTGGCTCTGCTGTTCTGACAGGTCAAAAAGCTGATCCTTTGCCAATATATCCTCTGATGAGGATAGCACCACCTTCTGCCTCGTGCCCTTCAGCGCTCTGCTGCATGCGGCTGTACTTGTTGGTCATCCTGCTGCTTCTCCTCCATGGACCCCATGTCTGAGTGCAGTCTTTAATCCACTGGTCTGTGCAGCCCAGCTGCCCTGGCAGCTGTGGCACAGTATCACCCAGTGCGAGCCCTCCCAACAATTTGAGTATCACCCGTCTCAGAGATGCTTCCTCAATGTCAGGTCTCTGGCTATGCAAAGGATCATTCTTGCTCCTTACCCTCTTTATACTACTGACTTGATGTTACCTTTATTAGACAATGGCTTCCTGCTATGCTGCCGCCTCAGCTGGGTTGCTGAGGTGCTGACACAGCGTGGGGCTTGTGCAATAATTCAAAAAGTTTAATTGATGTGGTAAAATATGGCTTAATTGTACATTTAACAATCTTGCTTGGCTTCCTGCTGCTGCCAGGTGCGTAGCCGTTGCTGCTGGAAGGCTGTCTCCTGGAAAAGCGCAGGGAAGTGGGAACACATTGGGGAGCTGGCCCGACGGTTTGTTTTTCAGAATTTCCCTGCCCCATCACCTCCAAAGCCATCTCCATGGGGCTGGGAAAATTCTGCCGTCTGTCTCCTGCCGCTCAGCCGGTTTCCTAACCAAGCCAATAATTTGCCTTTAATTCCATGGGCTCAACTTTAGCAAAAGTCCAAATTTAGTATCAGCTATGGCTCAGTTGGTAGTACTTTTGCCCCTGAGTCAGAAGGTTGTGGGTTCAAGTCCCGCTCGAGAACTTGAGTACACAAAGCTAGGTTGACACCACAGTGCAGTAATGAGAGAATGCTGCACTGTTGGTGGTGCCATCTTTCTAATGAAACATTAGAGAGGTCTGTCTGCCCTTTCAGGTGGATCCCATGGCACTACTTTGAAGTAGAGCAGGGTGGTTATCCCTGGAGTCAAGGCCAGTATTTATCCCTGAATCAGCTTCACAAAAGACAGATTATCTGGTCAATGTCAAATTGCTGTTTGCATGAGCTTGCTGTGTGCAAATTGGTTACTGTGTTTTCTACATTACAGCAGTGACTACACTTCAAAATGCCTATTAAAACCACTCCACCTTTGCTACATGCTTATCTAATCACTGCATCTATACAACCACTTCACAGCTGCTACCAGGGGGCCCATAGACAAATCCCATTACGTTCATAAATCCTTTCCTATTTTTTAATTTTTCCCATAATGTCTCCACTGTCTGCTTACCTCTTGTTACATCCTCTCTTATCATTGTAGTAATTTCATGCTTAGTTACTGAGGCTTCTGCTCCCCCTTTACTATTTTCCCTATTTTTCTTGTAGACCGTATAACTGAGTATATTTAATTCCCAGCCCTGACGATCTTGCAGCCATGTCTCAGTACGTTGAATTTGTCCCTTATACTCGAAGCATTTGGGCTACACACCCTACTTGTCCTACTGCTCTGTTTTACTCAGGAGTGTGAGAGCGAGAGAGAGAGAGTGTGAGGAGAGAAAGAGGGAGTTTAAAAGGACAGAGAGAAATGAGAGAGGAGATAGTGTGTAAGAGGAGAGGGTGGCTTAGAGGAGAAAATGAGTGAGATTGGAGAGAAAGACAAAGTGAGGTAGAGGAGAGTGAATTTGAAATTGGAGAAGGGGGTGACAGTTCTGTGGATGCCCAGTTGTTGAATATATTTAAGAAAGAGAGCAATAGATTTTGGATACAACGGGATATGGGGATGGTGCGGGAAGGTGGAATTGAGGTAAGTGATCAGCCATTATTGTATTGTATGGTGGAGCAGACTCGAAGGGCTGAATGGCCTACTCCTGCTCCTATTTGTTATGTTCTTATGAGAGTAGTGGGAGAATAGAGAAAGAGAGGATTATGACTGCCCATACTCTGGGTTGGGAGAAGGTTATATTACTGCCCATTCTTGGGTGGGTATGTTATTTGCCCATCCTTTCTTGGGTGGGTACATTATGTGACCACCCATTCTTAAGTGGGAATCTAATCGTACTGCCCATTTTTGAGTGGGTATTTTAGGTGACCATCCATTCCCAGATGGGTACATTATGTGATTGTCCATACTCAGGTGTGTACATTATGTCACTGTCCATACTTGGTTGGGTACATAATATGACCAGCAATACTTGGGTGGGTACATTATGTCACTGCCTGTACTTGGGTGGATACATTATGTGACCGCTCATACTCAGTTGGTTATGTCATTTGACTTGCTGTAGAAGTTTTGTCTGATGGAATAAAGGATGACTGCCAGTGTAACTGGATGCTGCCCCAAGTTCTGCTTACACCTGCCTGGATTAGTGTATTTACATTCATTTTGGAGAGTAAATTCATGTCCATTTTCTTTTCTGTCTCCTCTGCCCACACCCTGGAATACTCCGCCTTAATTCTTCTCAGAGTCATTTACTGCACAGAGGAATCCATTCAGCCCATCGAGTCTATAATTTAATGCATCCATGTAACAGAACATTTGACTATAATTCACTGAAGAGATCCAATGTTTTCTGTAGTTTATTTGCAGAGTCCTACACCCAAGTTGGAAACGGCCTACCATTTTGTTACCAGATTTTCCTCTATTTTCTTGAGCGGATGCGGGCATGGATCATTTTCAGAGCTAACTTGGATTGCTTGGTGGTTTATTTCCCGTACACAGCACATTGCAATTGTGCAACATGCTCCTTTATCAATGAAAGTTACTAAGGCTCCTTTTTATGAACACCAAATTAATTACAATGACCAGAATGGATCTATTGAGTTGCTGAATTTGGATTTGGCTGACGGTGGTACTTATGAGCTAACTTGTGATGCAAAAGATGCAAACAAAAGTATTTTGTTCACTCATGTCGTGGAAATTTATGGTAAGGGCAACTGGTTTCTGTTTTACCACATGTGGGAAACAGAGCTTTCTGTCCCTCCATGCTTAATATTTATAAACTTGTTCTCACTTTCAGTCTACCTGCCTGTCTCTCACTTTCTCCATCTCTCCCTGCTGACCTATTTCCTCATTGGCCACCATCTTACCATCTTTGAATAAGATTGTACCTCAATAATAATTAATTTCTCTAAAAGTTCTGCAAGCACTGTGTAGCTAACAAGTGGTTTTACTCCATAGGAGTAGCAATTTCCCAATTGTATTTACATTCATTTTGGAGAGTAAATTCAAGTCCATTTTCTTTTCTGTCTCCTCTGCCCACACCCTGGAATACCCTTGAAAATCATCCACATTTTGTAAGTTTCCTACAATTTGAGTGACCTTCTGAGTATTTTTTATCATTTAAGTACTCTCACTTCATTTCCCAGATATGCAGGAGCCCTCTGTGAGATGGTGGGTGAGAAATTGGGAATGCAGCTGCTTTTAAAGGGCCAATTTACATTTTTCCACGAAGCCTGAGGTTAGTCCGAGATGTGAGAACTTACTCTTCACAGAATGAAGCCTGGAGGTGTTGTTGGACGACTGCAACAAACTGTCCATTTATGACACTGAGGAAACTCTCCACAAACAGCCAGTACACAGTAAGCATAGCCAGAGGTGGCCAACAGAGTAAATACAGTTTCCCACTCCATAGGTTGTAGCAGCAAATGGGGAAGAATGCCAAGATGAGGTTGTCCAAGAGTGTCCCGTCCAAGGAAAAGAGAGTCTGTACCAGGAATTCAGCCGACAGCATGCAGCCACATCAGCAAATCAGCCTGAAAAGAACTGTTCCTATCCCCTAACGACCATGACTGCAAAACTGCAGCTCCAGTGACTAGGAGACTTGCTATTTGTGGATGTGCGGTGAAACTTCCTCAGCAAGCTGGAGTTGGGGAAGCCTGGGAAGAGATGACTAAACAGGTCCTGCAATGGTATGCCCAGAACATACACAGGCTCTTCCCCTTAAAAGCTGCATACTCCCATGGAATGGTTACTAAAGCTGCCTGGCTATAACTTTCACCTTTTATCTTGCCCACACCGTGGTGGTGGTGTGGCTCTTATAACCAAATCACAACTTGGTCTGTCTCCTTACTCCTCTGGCACTTTTTCCTCCTTTGAACATCTCACTCTGTTTCACCCCTCTCACCTCATTTAAGATCCTGGTTCTCTACTGCCTACTGAAGTACCATGCCAGTTTTCTCAATGAGCTCTCATCACTGCTTTCCTCCCCTCAGCCTCAGCACTGAGTGACTTCTTATCCTAGGTGGTTTCAACCTCCATCTCAATTCATCATGTTTTCTCTTGTGAGTTCACTGTCTCCTTATCTCTCTTAATCTCACCCTCCATTAAAACTCCCCAATCCATATTCATGGAACCCGCTTGACTTTGCCATCTCACATGGCCTCGCTAATCCATAGTATCAACCACAGTTAAGTCCATCTCTGATCACCTCCTTGTATTAATCTCCACCCACATCCCATTTTTCCTTCCAGACCTCTGCAGTTAACAATCTGGTCAACCACACCCTCACCTCCACCTTAGATTCCCTCATCCCCGTTAAAATCATTACTCTCATCCTGGCTGTTATCCCTGGTATGGCCGTCATCTCTGTTCCTTTAAGTCCAAGGGACGTAGACTTGAACTGTAATGATGGACAACTGGTTTAGCCATTCACCGCCTGATCTGACTGTTTCCTATCTAGCACTATAGGGTCCTGCTCTCGTCTGCTAAAATATCCTGGAAAGCCGAGGTTATCCCCACCCCAGCTTCTTTTCTTTACTGCAAGCAGTGTTCTTAAACCCCATTCCCCGTATCTTCCAATCTCACTTTCAACAACTAGTCCGAGGAGCTCATAGATTTCTTTGTCACCAAGATTGAGACCATACAATCAGCTGCCTCTGCAGTTTCCTCATTTCCATGTCCACTTGGCCAAACTTCATCTAAGACTCCCCCTGCTCTAGCCCTGAATTTTTGTCTTCCTCTAGTTTCTCTCTCCCCTCATGCTTTCTCCGAGCTCATCCATGTGACTCACCTCCTGCTCTCTGGGCTCTATTTCCACTAAACTGACCACCCAACTTCCTTTCCCGGTTCTCTATATTCAGGGTCAGTTGCTCTGTCCTGCAAATCTGCCATCATCATCCCTTGTCAAAAAAAACCAAGCCTTGACCCCCTTCATCCTTGCAAACTGCCACTGCATCTGCAACCTCCCTTTCCTCTCCAAAGTCATTGAATGTGTTGTTGCCTCCCAAATTAATGCCTGTCTTTCCTGGAACTCCATGTCTAAATCCCTCCAATCAGGTTTCGACCCCGGTCACTACCGAAATGGCTGTTATCAAAGTCATAAATGCCATCCTATGTGACTTGTGACAAAGGCAAACTAACCCTCCTCGGCCGTCTCAATCTGTCTGCAGCCTTTGACACAGTTGATCACACCATCCTTCTCCAATGCCTCTTCACCATCTTCCGGCTGGGTATGACTATATTTGTCTGGTTCCATTATTATCCATCTAGTGATGATCAGAAATTACCATCAATAGCTACTGTTTCCATTCCCGCAGTTACCTTTGGTGTCCCCCCCAACGATATCTCCTTGGCTCCCGCATATTTCTCATCGACATGCTGCCTCTTGGTGACATTAAAAACATGATGTCAGTTTGCACATGTACACTGTCGACACCCAGTTTTACCTCACCACCACCTCTTTTGATACCTCTGCAATCTCTAAATTAACAGAATGCTTGTCCAACATCCAGAACTGGATGAGCAAAAATTACCTCCAATTAAATATTGGGAAGACTGAAGCCCTGCCACAAACTCTGCTCCCTAGCCGCTGACTGCATCCCTCTCAGTGAGGGGACTCAGTTGAGAAGAGACAGTTGCTTGAGTGAGAGACATTTCCCTGAGTGAATTTGAAAATTTGGTGCATATGGAAATTCTGTGCAGAGGGGAAAAGAGGGCCTCCTTTTCTTATCTTTTTCAGCCTTCAACCTCTGACTCCAAGGTAGGTGAGTGCAACTTTCCATTACTTCAGCTTGAATTATTAACTAATTGACTAAAAAAAGATTGTACAGAGATGGCAGGGCTGGTAGTGTGCTGCAAATGCTGCATGTGGGAATCTGTGGAATGCACTGCAATCCCGAACAACCATGTCTGCAGTAATTGTCTGCAGCTTGCACGACTTCAGCTCAGAATAGCTGAGCTGGAGAGTGAGTTGCAGACATTGCGGAGTATCAAGGAGGGGGAGAGTTACCTGAACACTTTGTTCCAGGAGGCAGTCACACCCCTTAGAGTAGGGAGAACATTAGAGATGGCCAATGGTCAGGGATAGGAGGGTGTGACTGCAATGAGTCAGGTAGGGGGAATCAGCACGTAGTAATGCAGGAGCCTCAGCCCTTGACCTTGTGCAACAGCTATGAGGCCCTTGCTACCTGTGTGGATGTGGAGAAGGACTGCAAGGTGGATGAGCAGACTGACCATGGCATTATGGTGAAAGATGCCATTCCAGTGGGGCGAGTGAAGAGGAATGTGGTAGTGATAGGAGACACTATGGTCCAGGGGATAGATACTGTTTTCTGTAGTCGTGACCGGGAGCTCTGACGGCTGTGTTGCCTGCCTGGTGCCAGGGTTAAGGATATCTCCTCATGGTTGGTGAGGAACCTGGAGTGGGAAGGGGAGGATCCAGTTGTTGTGGTCCATGTGGGAGCCAATGACATAGGTAGAACCAGAAATTATGTTCTGCTTAGAGAATTTGAGGAATTAGGGTCCAAACTAAAACGCAGAACATCAAAGGTAATCATCTCCGGATTGTTACCTGAGCCAGCACAAATTTTCAAAGGGTCAAGCAGATTAGAGAACTAAATGCGTGGCTCAAAGAGTGGTGTGGGAAGAAGGGATTTCGATTCTTGGGGCACTGGCATCATTACTCAGGAAAGAGAGCTATTCTGTTGGGATGGGCTTCACTTGAACCAGGCTGGAATCAGTGTCCTAGCCAATCGCATAACTAGGACTGTGGACAGAGCTTTAAACTAACACGGGTGGAGGGTTTGGGTAAAGGGAAATTCAGAAATCCAAAGAGAGGGGCCAGGGCATCGGAGCAGGATAGTGATGGGGGTAACTCCCAACAGAATGGGACAGGAAGGGACAGAGAGTTTAACAAAAATTGTACGTTGGCAAATAAGGTCTTCGCAGGGAACAGAGGTAACAAAATAAAATTGAAGTTCCTTTATCTGAATGCACGAAGCATCTGTAATAAGATAGATGAACTAGTGGCACGAATAGAAGTAAATGATCTAGATCTAATTGCCATTTCCAAGACATGGTTACAAGGAGATCAAGGTTGGGAAGTAAATATTCCAGGGTACACAATATTTCGGAGAGACAGACAAAATGACAAAGGAGGAGGGGTAGCCCTGATAGTGAAGGATGACATAAGGACATTAATAAGAGATCTGGCCTCAGAAGATCATGAAGTAGAATCAGTTTGGGTGGAAATTAGGAATAGCAGGCATCAGAAAACACTGGTGGGAGTAGTTTACAGGCCTCCTAACACTAGTTATATTATTGGATAGAACATTAAATGGGAAATTATTGGAGCGTGTAAAAAAGGTAATGTATTAATTGTGGGGGACTTTAATCTGCATATAGATTGGGACAATCAAATTGGCAACAGTGGTCTCGAAGATGAATTTGTTGAATGCTTTCATGACAGTTTCTTGGAGCAATACGTTGTAGAGCCGACTAGGGATAAAGCTAATTGTTCTCACATTGAACAACTTCTCCTTCAACTCCACTCACTTCCTGTAAGTAAAAGGTGTTGCTATGGGTACCCGCATGGGTCCTACTTATGCCTGTCTTTTTGAGGGATATGTCGAACATTTCTTGGTTCCAGTCCTACTCAGGCCCCCTCCCCCAACTTTTTCCAGTATACTGATGACTGCATCGGTGCCGTTTCCTGCTCCCACTCTGAACTGGAAAACTTTATCAACTTTGCTTCCAATTTCCACCCTTCTCTCACCTTTACATGGTCCATCTCCGTCCACCTCAACGTCTCTGTCTCCATCTCTGGGGATAGGCTGTCCACTAACATTCATTATAAGCCCACCAACTCCCACAGCTACCTCGACCACACTTCTTCACACCCTGCCTCCTCTAAGGACTCCATTCCATTCTCCCAGTTTCTCCATCTCCGACGTATCTGCTCTGATGCAACTTTCTACAACAGCGCTTCTGATATGTCTTCCTTTTTACTGAACCGAGGATTCCCCCCCACAGTGGTTGACAGGGCCCTCAACTGTGTCCAGCCCATTTCCTGCACTTCTGCCCTCACCCCTTTGTCTCTCTCCCAGAACTGCGACAGGGTTCCCTTTGTCCTCGCTTTCCACCTCACCAGCCTCCACATCCAAAGGATCATCCTCTGCCATTTCCGCCACCTCCAGCGTGATGCTACCACCAAATGCATCATTCCCTCACCTCCCTGTTAGCATTCCGAAGGGATCGTTCCCTCCGCCACACCCTGGTCCACTCCTTCATTACCCCGACACCTCACTCCCCTCCCACGGCACCTTCCCATGCAATTGTAGGAGGTGTAATACCTGCCCTTTTACCTCCTCTCTCCTCACTATCCAAGGCCCCAAACACTCCTTTCAGATGAAGCAGCGATTTACTTGTACTTCTTTCAATTTAGTATACTGTATTCGCTCCTCACAATGTGGTCTCCTCGACACTAGGGAGACCAAACACAGATTGGGCGACCGCTTTGCGGAACACCTCCGCTCAGTCCAAAAGCATGACCCTGAACTTCCAGTTGCTGGCCGTTTCAACACTCCCCTCTGCTCTCATGCCAACATTTCTGTCTTTGGCCTGCTCCAGCGTTCCAGTGAACATCAACGCAAGCTCGAGGAGCAGCACCTGCTCTTTCGATTAGGCACTCTACAGCCTTGCAGACTGAACATTGAGTGGACTAATGCTTTGTCTTTCACCACAAGCATTAACACACTCTTTGCCTTTGTCACAGGACAACTTTGTTATTTAATCTCTCCTGCTGTCTGCCCAATCAAACACCTTCCCCTTTGTTCTCTCCCCCACCCCCCTCCCCTTCACTTGCTTAAAACCTAATTATTTTCTAACCTTTGCCATTTCTATGAAAGGTCACAGACCTGAAACGTTAACTGCTTCTCCCTCCACAGATGCTGCCAGACCTGCTGAGTATTTCCAACACTTTTTGTTTTTATTTCAGATTTCCAGCATCTGCAGTATTTTGATTTAATTTTAGGAATAAAGCTATCTTAGATCTCGTATTGTGTAATGAAGCAGGGTTAATAAGCAATGCCATAGTAAAAGATCCACTGGGAAATATTGATCATAATACCATGGAACTTCATGTTATGTTTGAAAGTGACACATTTCAATCACAAATAAGAATCTTAAAATTAAACAAAGCCAATTATGAAGGTATGAGGGGAGAACTGGCTAAGGTTAATTGTGTAAATAGACTGTAAGGTATGGTGGTATACAAACAGTGGGAAACATTTAAAGAAACAATTCAAAGGGTTCAACAAAAGTACATTCCGTTCAAAAACAAAAATCCATCCAGAAAGATCCATCCCGTGACTCACTCAGGAAGTTAAGGAGAGTATTAGACGATAAGAGGCTTATGATGTTGCAAAAAAATAGTAGCAAGTCTGAGGATTAGGAGTATTTTAGAAACCAGCAAAGGGCCACAAAAAAGTTGATAAAAAGGGAAAAAAATAGAATGAGAGTAAACTAGCCAGCCATATAAAAACAGATTGTAAGAGCTTTTATAAGTACATAAAAAGGAAGGGAGTAGCTCAAGTAAATGTCGGTCCCTTAGAGGCAGAGACAGGAGAAATCATCATGGGGATTGAGGAAATGGCAGAGACATTGAACAAATATTTTGTGTCTGGCTTCACAGTAGAAGACACAAGTTCCATACTTGAAACAGGCAGTAACCTAGGGGCTAAAAAGAGTGAGGAAATTAAGGATATAGATATCAGTCGAGAAAAAGTATTGGAGAAGCTTGAGGGACTAAAATGTGACAAGTCCCTGGGACCAGATAACCTACATCCTAGGGTTCTAAAAGAGATAGCTGCAGAGATAGTTGATGTGCTGGCTATGATTTTCCAGAATTCCTTAGATTCAGGAATGGTCCTGTCAGATTGGAAGTTGGTAAATGTTACAGTGCTTTTCAAGAAAGGAGGTAGCGAGAAAACAGGGAACTACAGGCCAGTCAGGCTAACATCAGTCATTGGGAAGGTGCTGGAAACGATTATTAAAGAAGTCTTAACATTGAACTTGGAAAAGCATGGTATGATTAGAACAAGTCAGCATGGTTTTACTAAAGGGAGATCCTGTTTGACAAATTTATTAGTTTTTTGAGGATGTAACTGCTAGGGCAGATAAAGGGAAACCAGTGAATGCAGTATACCTGGATTTTCAAAAGGCATTGGATAAGGTGCCACATAAAAGATTAATAGACAAGATAAGGGCTCATGGTGTTGGGGGTAATATATTAGCGTGGATAGAGGATTGGTTGACAGACAGGAAGCAGAGAGTGGACATATATGGGGCATTTTCAAGTTGCCAGGCAGTGAATAGTGGGCTTCTGCAAGCATCAGTGCTGGGGCTTCAGCTATTTACACTCTATATTAATGACTTGGATGAAGAGACAGAGAGTAATGTATTTAAGTTTGCAGATGATAAAAAGCTCGGTGGGAAGGTAAGCTGCGGGGAGGATGTAGAGAGGCTGCAAAGAGATATAGACAGATTAAGTGAGTGGACAACAAAATGGCAAATGGAGTATAACATAGGAAAGCAAGAAGTTGTTCACTTTGGTCATAAAAATAGAAAAGCAGAATATTTTTTAAAAGGTGTGAAACTTGTGAGTGTTGATTTTCAGAGAGACTTGGAGGTACGCATACAAAGAGCACGCAAAGTTAATATGCAGGTGCAGCAGGCTATTAGGAAGGCAAATGGCATGTTGGCCTTTACGTCACCTACCTGACGTCCGGGGCAGTGGCGGACCTGAAAGGAATAGGGCTGAAAACCTATAAATAAAGAGTGGGGCTTGAGGCCCTTCACCTACCTGACCACCAGGGCAGTGGCGGACCTGAAAGGAACAGGGCTGAAAACCTATAAATAAAGAGCAGGGCTCGAGGCTGTTCACCTACTGTGACTGTTCCTGCACACGCTCTGTTTGGATTTAGTAAAAAAAAGAGAATAATGACATCACTGAAATTCTGGGCGCTGATTGGTCGGTGGGTGGCAGCTGTTATTGCCTGGGGATAACTGTGATTGATTGGAGTTAAAAAGGTTCCTTTTAAATTAAAGCCCTAGGATAGCTATCTGTAAATTTTTAGTATTTACTGGCTATACTAGTGCTGTTGGCATGGAGTGAGGCTGTAAGTTAAATGTGGGTATTTTCGTTGACTGGGGGCAGTGGAAGGTGCTCTTTGGTCTTTTTCTTTCCCAGCCTCAGAGGTACAGGGGATAAAATTTGATTGTAAATAGCTGGTAAGTTATTACACTAGCAAGTTTTTTTTTCTCATTGTAAAAGTAAGTAATGGCGAAGCAGCTTGGCCAAGCGGAATGTACCTCCTGTGCAATGTGGGAAGTCATTGAAGTGCCATGTGACGTTGGTGAACATATCTGCAGAAAGTGTCTCCGGCTGCAGAAGCTTGAGCTTCGGGTTTCGGAGCTCGAGCAGCGGCTGGAGTCACTGTGGCGCATCTGCGAGGTGGAGGACTACATGGATGGCACGCTTCAGGAGGTAGTCAAGCCGGTGCCTAGGCAAGCACAGTCAGGGGGTGACTGGGTGGTGCCGGATGGACAAAGAAGTCAGGGCAGGTAGTGCAGGAGTCCCCAGAGGACATTCCACTTTCTAACTGGTATTCGGTTCTGAGTACCGATGAGGGAGAGGGTTCCTCTGGAGAATGCACCGAGAGTCAAGACTGGAATGTCATGGCTGACTCAGCTGTGCTGGGATGGAGAAAAAGGGACAAGACGGCAATAGTGGTAGGGGATTCTATGGTTAGAGGAACTGATAGGCATTTCTGTGGTCGCTGACGTGATTCCAGGATGGTATGTTGCCTCCCTGGTGCAAGGGTCTTGGATATCACTGAGTGGCTACAAAGTATTCTGGAGGGTGTGGGTGCACAGCCGGAGGTCGTGGTCCACGTTGGTACCACTGACATAGGTAGAGGGATGAGGTCCTGCAAAAAGAATTTAGGAAGCTCGGCAGCAGATTAAAAAGTAGGACCTCAAAGGTTGTAATCTCTGGGTTTCTTCCGGTGCCGTGGGCTAGTGAGTATATGAATAGGAGGTTAGAGCAGATTAATGCATGGTTGGGGAGATGGTTTTGGACAGAGGGCTTTAGATTCTTGGATCACTGTGCCTGTTACTGGCAAAGGTGGAATCTGTATAAGATGGACGGGTTGCACCTGAACCAGAATGGGACCAGCATCCTTGCTGGGAGGTTTGCTAGTGCTGTTTAGGGGACAGGGAAGGGGTTGCGGTTTAAACTAATTTGGCAGGGGAATGGGATACAGAGTGGAAGCATAGTAGGGGGTGATGTACAATCAAATATAAAATGTGAAGCTAAGTCAGTCCGGAGGACAGAGTAAATGTAGACCTGTTAAGGCTCAGGCAAATAATGCAAGACTGGATTGTATCTATTTTAATGCAAGGAGTCTTACTAGTGAGGCAGATGAACTGAGGGCATTGATTAACACATGGGAATATGATATTATTGCTATTACTGAGACATGGTTGAGGGAAGAGACTGAGCGAGACCGGCAGAGTTTAAAAGAGCAGCGGCAGCAGGAAGGAGTTTTGAAAAAAAAAGCCAACAGTGACGTCACAGGACAGCTGCAAGGTGATTGGTTGGTGAGTCGCTGCTGTTAGGGAATAGCTCTAAATAGCTGGATAAGTATCTCAGGTAAGAATGGTTTATAGTTTATTTCAAATATAGGAAGTCGTGTTTTCTTTTTAGGGAGTTCTCTAGTAATGAGGACCAGGGAAGAAGGGCCCTAGAGTAACTAATATTATTGGACATTAAGATCTTCCAGAAGGTTTAATTTAATTTAAAGGGTTAAGTCATGGCAGGAGAGCTCAAAGACGTGGTGTGCTCCTCGGGCTCCATGTCGGAAGCCGGCAACAATTCCAGTGCCCGGGACCAGCATGTGTGCAGGAAGTGTCTCCAGCTGCAGCTCCTGGAAGCCCGGGTTTCGGAGCAGGAGTGGCAGCTGGGGACACTGTGGAGCATCCACGAGGCGGAGAGCATCGTGGATAGCACATATAGAGAGGTGGTCACACCACAGGCTCAGACCCCACAGGCAGGAGGGGAATGGGTGACCATCAGGCAGAGCAAGAGGACTAGGCAGGCAGTTCAGGAATCTCCTGTGGCTATTCCTCTGCAAAACAGATATTCTGCTTTGGATACTGTTGGGGGGAATGGCCTCTCAGGGGAAAGCAACAACAGTTCAATTCATTGCATCACGGTTGGCTGCACAGGACTGGAGTAAAAAGTGTGGGAATGCAATAGTTATAGGGGATTCAATTGTAAGAGGACTAGATAGGCGTTTCTGTGGCCGCAAAAGAGACTCCAGGATGGTATGTTGCCTCCCTGCTGCTAGGGTCAACGATGTCTCAGAGCGGTTACAGGACATTCTGAAGGGCGAGGGTGAACAGCCAGTGGTCGTGGTACGCATTGGTACAAACGACATTGGTAAAAATAAGGATGAGGTCCTAAAAGCAGAATATAGGGAGCTAGGAAGTAAGTTGAAAAGTAGGACCTCAAAGGTAGTGATCTCAGGATTACGGCCAGTGCCACGTGCTAGTCAGAGTAGAAATAGCAGGATATATTGGATGAATATGTGGCTGAAGAGATGGTGTGAGGGGATGGGTTTTAGATTCCTGGGGCATTGGGACCGGTCCTAGAGGAGACGGGACCAGTACAAGCTGGACGGGTTACACCTGGGCAGAAACGGGACTGATGTCCTAGGGGGAGTATTTGCTAGAGTGGTTGGGGAGGGTTTAAACTAAAATGGCAGGGGGATGGGAACCTTTGCAAGGTGTCAGAGGAGGGGGGGATCAAAGACAAGAACAAAAGACAGTCAGGGGAATAAGAAAAGTGATAGGCAGAGAAATCAAGGGCCAGAATCAAACAGGGCCACAGTGAAAAATAGTAGGAAGGGGACAAGTAATGTTAAAAAGACAAGCCTTGAGGCTTTGTGCCTTAACGCATGGAGCAATGGCAAACATTTAAAGAGTGCATGGATGAACTGCAACAATTGTTTATCCCTGTCTGGCGCAAAGTAAAACGGGAAAGGTAGCCAAACCATGGCTTATAAGGGAAATTAGAGAAAGCATTAGATCCAAGGAAGAGGCATATAAATTTGCAAGGAAAAACAACAGACCTGAGGATTGGGAGCAGTTTAGAATTCAGCAAAGGAGGACCAAGGGATTGATTAAGAAGGGGAAAATAGAGTACGAGAGCAAGCTTGTGGGGAACATAAAAACTGACTGTAAAAGTTTCTATAGGTATGTGAAGAGAAAAAGATTGGTGAAGACAAAGGTAGGTCCCTTACAGTCAGAAACAGGGGAATTTATTATGGGGAACAAAGAAATGGCTGACCAACTAAATGCATACTTTGGTTCTGTCTTCACAAAGGAGGACACAAATATCAAACCAGAAATGTTGGGGAACACAGGGCTTAGTGAGAGAGAGGAACTGAAAGAAATCAGTATTGGTAGAGAAATGGTGTTGGGGAAATTGATGGGATTGAAGGCCGATAAATCCCCAGGGCCTGATGGTATGCATCCCTGAGTACCTCAGGAAGTGGCCCTAGAAATATTGGATGCATTGGTGGTCATCTTCCAATATTCTATAGACTCTGGAACAGTTCCTAAAGATTGGAGGGTAGCTAATGTATCCCCACTATTTAAAAAGGGAGGTAGAGAGAAAGCGGGGAATTATAGACCAGTCAGCCTGATGTTGGTAGTGGGGAAAATTCTAGAGTCCATTATCAAAGATTTTATAGCAGAGCACTTAGAGAACAGTGGTAGAATCGGGCAGAGTCAGCATGGATTTACGAAAGGGAAATCATGCTTGACAAATCTACTAGAATTCTTCGAGGATGCAACTAGTAGAGTTGATGCGGGGGAGCCAGTGGATGTGGTTTATTTGGGCTTTCAGAAGGCTTTTGACAAAGTCACACATAAGAAATTAGCATGTAAAATTAAAGCGCATGAGATTGGGGGTAGTGTATTGCAATGGATAGAAAATGGGTTGGCAGACAGGAAACAAAGTGTAGGGATCAATGGGTCTTTTTCCGAATGGCAGGCAGTGACAAGTGGGGTACCGCAGGGATCGGTGCCAGGCCCCCAGCTATTCACAATATACATTAATGATTTAGATGAGGGAACGAAACGTAATATCTCCAAATTTGCATATGACACAAAACTGGGTGGGAGGGTGAGTTGTGAGGAGGATGCAGAGAGGCTTCAGGGTGATTTGGACAAGTTGAGTGAATGGGCTAATGCATGGCAGATGCAGTATAATGTGGATAAATGTGAGGTTATCCACTTTGGTAGCAAAAACAGGAAGGCAGATTATTATCTGAACGGCTAAAAACTGAGAGAGGGGAATATGCAGCGAGACGTGGGTGTTCTCGTACACCTGTCGCTGAAGGTAAGCATGCAGGTGCAACAGGTGGTAAAAAAGGCCATTGGTATGTTGGCCTTCATAGCAAGAGGATTCGAGTACAGGAGCAGGGATGTCTTGCTGCAATTATACAGGGCCTTGGTGAGGCCACACCTGGAATATTGTGTGCAGTTTTGATCTCCTTATCTGAGGAAGGATGTTCTTGCTATAGAGGAAGGTTTACCAGATTGATTCGGGGATGGCGGGACTGACATATGAGGAGAGATTGAGTTGGTTAGGATTATATTCGCTGGAGTTCAGAAGAGTGAGGGGGGATCTCATAGAAACCTATAAAATTCTAACAGGACTTGACAGGGTAAATGCAGGAAGGATGTTCCCGATGGTGGGGGAGTCCAGAACCAGGGGTCATAGTCTAAGGATATGGGGTAAACCTTTCAGGACTGAGATGAGGAGAAATTTCTTCGCCCAGAGAGTGGTGAGCCTGTGGAATTCACTACCACAGAAATCAGTTGAGGCCAAAACATTGTATGTTTTCAAGAAGGAGTTAGATATAGCTCTTGGGTCTAAAGGGATCAAAGGGTATGGGGCGAAAGCGGGAACAGGCTGCTGAGTTGGATGATCAGCCATGATCATAATGAATGGCGCAGCAGGATCAAAGGGCCGAATGGCCTACTCCTGCTCCTATTTTCTATGTTTCTAAAAGAAGGACTGGCAGCTTAATATCTCAGGGTATAGAATCTTCAGATGTGATAGGGGAGGGGGTAAAAGAGGAGGTGGCATTGCGCTGTTGATTAAAGAGACAATTACTGCAGTAAGGAGGGATGATATCTTAGAAGGTTCCTCTAATGAGGCCATATGGGTAGAGCTTAAAAACAAAAAGGGGGCTATTACTTGGCTGGAAGTGTACTACAGGCCTCCAAACAGTCAGGCAGTGGTAGAGGAGCAGATATGTAGGCAAGTCTCAGAGAGGTGCAATAATAATAGGGTAATAATAGTAGGGGATTTCAACTTCCCCTATATTAGAGGGGATAGTATTTAGTGCAAAAAGCTTAAAAGGAGTGGAATTCTTCAAGTGCATTCAGGAGAGCTTTTTGAGCCAGCACGTAGAGTCCTACAAGAAGATGGGCGGTACTGGACTTAATCCTAGGGAATGAAGACGGACAAGTGGTAGAAGTGGCAATGGGGGAGCATTTCGGGGATAGTGACCATAACTCTGTAAGATTGAAGATTGTTATGGAAAAGGACATAGAGGGACTGGAAATAAGAGTACTGAATTGGGGGAAGGCAGATTTCAATGTGATAAAACAGGATCTGGCCAAAGTGAACTGGGAGCAGCTTCTTAGAGGAAAGTCTGTATCAGACCAGTGGGAGTCATTTAGAAGGGAAATTGTGAGGGTTCAGGTGCAGCATGTTCCTGCAAAGGTGAAGAGTAGGACCAACAGGTCAAGGGGACGCTGGATGTCAAGGGATATAGAGGATTGGATAAGGAAAAAAAAAGATGTATGGCAGATTCAGAGTGCTGAAAACAGCGGAGGCCCTAGAGGAGTATAGAAAGTGTAGGGAGTACTTAAAGTAATTAGGAGAGCAAAGAGGGGGCATGAAAAATCACTGGCAGACAAGATAAAGGAAAATCCCAAGGCGTTTTATAAGTATATTAGGGGCAAGAGGATAACCAGGGAAAAAGTGGGGCCCATTAGGGATCAAAGAGGCAATCTGTGTGTGGAGCTGGAGGACATAGGTGAGGTTTTGAACAAATACTTTTCATCTGTGTTCAATATGGAGAGGGACAATGTAGGTGTAGTGATTAGGGAAGGGGATTGTGATATACTTGATCAAATTAACATTGAAAAGGAGGAAGTATTAGCTGTATTAGCGGGCTTAAAGGTGGATAAATCCCCAGGCCCAGATGTGATGTATCCCAGGCTGCTATCTGAGGCAAGGGAAGAGATGGCGGGGTCTCTGACACAAATTTTCAGATCCTCTCTGGCCACAGGAGAGGTACCAGAGGATTGGAGGACAGCGAATGTGGTACCATTATTCAAGAAGGGTAGCAGGGATAAACCAGGCCAGTGAGTCTAACATCAGTGGTAGGGAAATTATTGGAAAAAATTCTGAGACAGGATTAATCTCCACTTGGAGAGGCAGGAATTAATCAGGGATAGTCAACATGGCTTTGTCAGGGGGAGATCGTGTCTAACAAATTTGATTGAATTTTTCAAGGAGGTGACTCGTGTAGATAAGGGTAAAGCAGTTGATGAAGTCTATATGGACTTCAGTAAGACTTGGGAGATTGGTTGATAAAGTAAAAGCCCTTGGAATCCGGGGTAATTTGGCAAATTGGATTCAAAATTGGCTTAGTGGAAGGAGGCAGACGGTGATGGCAGAGGGTTGTTTTAGCAATTGGAAGCCTGTGACCAGTGGTGTATTGCAGGGATTGGTGCTGGGACCCTTACTGTTTGTAGTGTACATTAATGATTTAGACATGAATATAGGAGGTATGATCAGTAACTTCGCAGATGACATGAAAATTGGTGTCGTAAATAGTGAGGAGGAAAGCCTTAGACCACAGCACGATATAGATGGACTGGTAAGATGGGTGGAGCAGTGGCAAATGGAGTTTATCCTGAGAAGTGTGAGATGATGCACTTTGGGAGATCTAACAAGGCAATGGAATCTACAATGGATGGTAGGACCTTGGGAAGTACAGAGGGTCAGAGGGACCTTGGGGTGCTTGTCCATAGATCACTGAAGGCAGCAGCATGGGTAGATAAGGTGGTTAGGAAGGCATACAGGATACTTGTCTTTATTGGCCGAGGCATAGAGTATAAGAGCCGGGAGGTTATGATGCAGCTGTATAAAATGCTAGTTAGGCCACAGCGGGAGTACTTTGTACAGTTCTGGTCGCCACACTATAGGAAGGATGTGATTGCAGTGGAGAGGGTGCAGAGGAGATTCACCAGGATGTTGCCTGGGCTGGAGCATTTCAGTTATGAAGACAGACTGGGTAGGCTGGGGTTGTTTTCCTTGGAGCGGAGAAGGCTGAGGGGGGACCTGATTGAGGTATACTAAATTATGGGGGGCATTGATAGGACAGATAGGAAGAAACTTTTTGCATTAGTGGAGAGGTCAATAACTAGGGGGCATAGATTTAAGGTAATGGGCAGGAGAGTTGAGGAAGAATTTTTTCATCCAGAGGGTGGTTGGAATCTGGAACACACTGCCTGAAGGGGTGGTAGAGGCAGGAACACTCACAACATTCAAGAAGTATTTAGATGAGCACTTGAAACGCCATAACATACAAGGCTACGGGCCAAGTGCGGGGAAATGGGATTTCTTAGGACGGGTGCTTGATGGTCGGCGCAGGTGCGTTGGGCCGAAGGGCCTGTTTCTGTGCTGTAAAACTCTATGAATCTATTGCAAGGGGATTGAAGTACAGGAATAAAGAAAAACTGTACAGGGCTTTGATGAGACTGCACCTGGAATACTGTGTGCTGTTTTGGTCTCCACATTTAAGAAAGGAAATACCTGCACTGGAGGCAGTGCAGGTAAGATTTACTAAATTGGTTCCTGGGATGAGGGTGTTGTCCTATGATGAGAGGCTGAGTAAATTGGGCCTATATTCTCTGGAGTTTAGAAGAATGATAGGTGATCTAATTGAGACATACAAGATTCTGAAAGGGCTTGATAGGGTAGAAGCTGAGAGATTGTTCCCACTGGTCATGGAATCTAGAACATGGGGACACAGTCTCAGGATGAGGGATCAATCATTCAGGACTGAGATGAAGAGAAATTACTTCACTCAAAGGGTTGTGAATCTTTGGAATTCTCTACCCTAGAGGGTTGTAGATGCTCCATCATTGAATACATTTAAAGCTGGGATAGATATATTTTTGGTCTCCCATGGAATCAAGGGATATGGGGAGCGGGCAAGAAAATGGATATGAAGCCCAAGATCAGCCATGATTGTATTGAATGGCGGAGCAGGTTCAATGGGCCATATGGTTGACTTCTGCTCCTATTTCTTGTGTTCCCTGGCAACTGTTTGAGGCTGCACCAGACTGTTCGCAACCTTAGTGTCAAGTCTCAACCAAGGTGTGCTTTCAACTACATATCTGCGCCGTCACTAAGACTGCCTACTTCCATCTCCATAACATTTCCTGACGACGTTCCTGTCTCAACTCTTCCGCTGTTGAAACCCTCATCCATGCCTTTGTTACCTCCAGACTTGACTATTCTAATGCAATCCTAGCCGGCCTCCAAAATGTTACTCTCTGTAAACTTGAGGTCACCCAGAACTCTGCTGCCAATATCCTAACTTGCAGCAAATCCTGTTCACCCATCACGGCAGCAGGCCCTCCCGACACAGGCAAAATGCCCACAGGAGCAGAAAGTGGCCTTTAATTGAGCCCCTAAGTGGCTCAGTTGGCAGGTGGCTAAGCCACTGAGATGCCCACCACTGGCAATATGCCATGGCAGTGGGAAGATATCAGGCTCCCCTCCTGATACCTATTCCTGCCATATTGCCAGGCATCCTGCCTCCCAGCCTAACCCCTGTGGGCCGGGAAAGTTCATCCCTGCATTTTTAAAGCACTCCATCATATACCATGGTGTATCTGAGTATTGCAAGATCTCAAATTGGCATGGATATTCCAAAGGCCTGGAGAGACCTGTTTCCACAAGCGAATCTGGGAGAGCCACCATCTCCCCTGTGTGGTCCCCTGCTGCTGCATATCCTCCCAGATGCTTTCGGTATCTGCAGACAGTTTCTGTAGATGATCCAATAATCAGTGATGAATCTTCTGGGCGCTGAGCTGCATATTGAGGACTGTCCTTGCAGGGTGATGGTCTTCCTTGTTTAGTGACTTCTTGGCCTTCACTTTTCCCAGAGATAGTGTTGTCCTCTTGGATGAAGCAGAGCTATATGGAGACAACAGGCTTAAAAGTATTGACCATTTGCAGATCTGAACTGGAGACCGACAGCTGTACTCACTGGGCTGAATCTTCTGTGCCCACCGCTGAGTCAGCAGCGGATAAAAAAACAGCACTCCGCCGTGCCAGCTGCATGTCGCGAAGCTGCCGCAATCTTCTGTGCAGCGGCTCACTTGAATGGCCAGAGCAGGCTGCCCCACCCCCTCCCTAATTATATGGGGGGGGGCGGGCTGTCCGTCCCCAGCAATGGTGTTAGCTGCCCATGCGCAGGCGCTGATGCCATTTGTAAAGGGCTGTTGCCCTACCAGCAGATTTAAGTATTTAAAGATAAATCGAATTTTTAAAAAATACATTTATTTTGCCCCTCTCCCAGTCCACAATAACCATAAATTATTAATTTTCCCTTCCCGTCCCCAAAAACACTTACCTGTATAATTTGACCTCCCCCCCAAATAAACTTTAACCTTCAACCCTTCCCAGCATCCCCTACACCAATGATGTTACTTTGACCCTGTTTCTCCCCCCCACCGCCCCCATCCCTGCACCGAGAAACTTACCCACCCCCCCCCCCCCCCCACCACCCCAGTCACCAGGATGGCACCTTGTATCCCCAGACATGGATCTAAGGGTGCAGGACTGCTGGCCAGCAGCACCAAGATCGCACCTAGACAGATGGCAGGAACGTAAGTATAATTAATTCATTAATTTGAATTTATTCAAATGGCGGTCCTGTCACCAAATGGCGGGGAGGGCGGTGCTGCCACGAGACCTCACCGCCGCCAGCAATATCGGGCCTTTCCGGCGTCGGGGTGCTGGCAGTCTTCTCCCAGAGGCTTTTTCATGCCCCCCCCCCGCCCCGCCATGGAGCCCAATGCCGGGGGAAGAACTAAATTCAGCCCAACATATTGGAATAGATTTAGGCAGACAGAGGAAGAAGAGCTGTGAGATATTATACAGCCTATCCTTTATAATTTGCTGCTAGCTAACTGCTTGAGATACAAGTTAAATACAGCACTAATCAGCTGTTTTACTGATTTCAGTGTGAGGATAAAGTATAATAAGCGTAGCTGACAACAGTGCTCTGGGGTTGAACTATCAGTCCCATTAGGACTTTCAGTCTGTCACCGGCCACCTCACTTTTGATGGGATTATGCTGCAGTTTGACGTGACAGTAAGTCATGTTGCATAATTCCAAAATTTGTAAGATTCCCTTTTAGGAATCAGAAATATACAGAACAGAAGGAGACCGTTCGGCCCATTGTTTCCGTGCCAGCTGACAAGTAGCCATCCAGCCAAATCCAACTTTGCAGCTCTTAGTCTGTAGGATTGTAAGTTACAGCATTTCAAGTACATATTCAAGTACTTTTTAGGTGTTATGAGGGTTTCTGCCTCTACCACTCTTTCAGGCAGTGAGTTCCAGATACCCGCACCCTCTGGGTGAAAAAAATTTCCCTTTGAATCCTGTCTAAACCTGCTACATCACCCTAAATCTATACCCCCTGGTTATGGATCCCTCAACGAATGAGATTAGGGTCTTCCTATCCACTCTATCTAGATTACTCATAATTTTATACACTTTAATTAGGTCTCCCCTCATCCTCTTCTGTTCCATGCACTCCAAGTTCCCTCTGTTCCTCTACACTTCTCAGTATTCAACATTTATTGTGTGTTCTTTACCGTGCAGCCATCCGCAAATACCTCACACTTCTTCGTATTGAACTCCATTTGCCACTGATCTGCCCACCTGACCAGTCCATTGATATATTCCTGCAGCCTACAGCTTCCATTCAAGTCGAAATCATTGATATATACCACAAAAAGCAAGGGTCCCAGTATTGTGCCTGCAGAAACCCATTGGAAACAGCCTTCCAGTTACAAAAACACCAATCGATGATTACTCTTTGCTTCCTGCCTCTGAGCCAACTTTGGATCCAACTTGCCACTTTGCCTGGGATCCCATGGGCTTCTACCTTTGTGACCTATCTGCCATGTGGGATCTTATTAAAAGCCTTGTGAAAAATCCATATAGACACCAAATGCACTACCCTCAATGATCTTCCTTGTTACCTCCTCAAAAAATTCAATCCTGTACATCAGGCATAACCTTCCCTAAACAAATCAATGCTGGTGCGGACTGTATTTAATTAATCCTTGTCTTTCTAATTGAAGATTTATCCTGTCTCTCAGAATTTCATTTTGTAATTATTTACCCACCACTGAGGTTAGGCTGACTGGCCTGTAATCACTTGGTCTACCCCATTCTCCCTTTTTAAGCAATGGTACGACATTAGCTTTCCTCCAGCCACCACACATTTAGCCAGAGAGGATTGGAAAATGATGGTCAGACCCTCTACTGTTTCTTCTCTGCCTTCCCTTAACAGCATAGGATACATTTCATCTGGACGTTTATCCACTTTCAAAGATGTTAAAATCCTGAATACTTTCTCTCTCGCTAGGTTAATTTCATGTAATTTTTCACACTCCTCCTGGACAATAATTCTGTATTGCCCTGTCTCTTGTGAAAACAGACGCAAAGTATTCAAGAACCATAACAATCTCCTTCGCCTCTTACTCTTCATGTATTCATAAAAATTCTTGTATTTTTCCTTGATTTTACTTGCCAATATTTTTTCATGCCCCCTCTTTGCTTTCCTAATTTCCTTTTTAATTTCACCCCTACACTTTTTATACTCCTAGGTTTTCTGCAGTATTGAGCATTCAGTATCTGTCACAAGCTTCCCTTTTTTTTGTCCTCTTAGCCCTTTGACATCTAGGGAACTCTGGATTTGTTAGTCCAACCCTTTTTCTTTAAGGGAGCATTGCTATGAACCCTCACTATATCTTTCTTGAATGCCTCCCACTGAATTAGCTACAAGTAGCTGATTTCAGTCCACTTTAGCTAAATCACATCTCAACTTAGTAAAATTAGCTTTTCTCCAATTGAGAACTTTTAGATTTAGATTTAGAGATACAGCACTGAAACAGGCCCTTCGGCCCACCGAGTCTGTGCCAACCATCAACCACCCATTTATACTAATCCTACACTAATTCCATATTCCTGCCACATCCCCACCTGTCCCTATATTTCCCTACCTATTCTAGGGGCAATTGCTAATGGCCAATTTACCTATCAACCTGCAAGTCTTTGGCATGTGGGAGGAAACCGGAGCACCCGGAGGAAACCCACGCAGACACAGGGAGAACTTGCAAACTCCACACAGGCAGTACCCAGAATTGAACCCGGGTCACTGGAGCTGTGAGGCTGCGGTGCTAACCACTGCGCTACTGTGCCGCCCTATTCCTAGTCTATCTCGTTCCTTTTCCATAACTACCTTAAATCTAACTGAATTATTATCACTGCCACCAAAGTGCTCCCCAACCCTTCCACCTACCCAGCTTCAATCCCTAAAACTAAGAACTGCTTTTTGAGAGGGTCAGTGAAGAAATTTACCAATATATTTATAGGAACTTACAACACAGAAGGAGGCAATTTGGGTCTCCATGTTCATGCTTACTCTTCGAAAGAACATGTGCTTAGTCTTACATCCCACTTTTTGTCCATAATCCTGTAAGTTCCTCATTCTTGTACCTGTCAAACACACTTTTAAATTTATTGATGCAGTCATCTTCCACTTCGTTTTAAGGTAGAGGGATTCAAATCCCAGCAATTCTCTAAGTTGAAAAAATTTCTGCTGATCACCCATCCAGATATTTTGCCAGTGATTGACCCCTGGTTATTGACCCACTCGCCAGAGGGAACAGTTTTTCTCCATCTACTCTATCAAAACTTCTCATTATCTTGAAAAAATCCATTGCATCTATCCATGACAGTATAGGTAAGAGTACTATCTTCACACTGAGGATGCTCTCCATCGTGTTCTGTGGCTCTGCTACTGCGTTAAATGGGTTAGATTCAGAACAGATCTAGTAGCTCGGAAGTAGACATCCATGTGGTGCTGTGGGCAATCAGCTTCAGCAGAATTGTATTCCACTACAGTCTAACCTGAGGAGAACACCAGACTTACCTGAAAATGAGGTATCAAGCTAGTGAAGCTACAACACAGGAATTTGTGCATGCTAAACAGCAGAAGCAGCATACTAAAGACAGCTAAGCAATCTCACTCAACAGATCAGATCAAAGGTCTGCAGCCCTGCCACATCCAGTCATGAATAGTGGTAGACAAATAAAAAAAACTAAGAGGGGGAGACTCCATGAACATCCCCATCCTCAATGATGGTGGAGTCCAACACGAGTGCAAAAAGACAGGGATGAAGTGTTTGTAACCATCTGCAGCCAAAAGTGCTGAGTGGATGATCCGTATCGGCCACCTCCTGAGGTCTCCAGCGTCACAGATGCCAGTCTTCAGCTAATTCAGTTCACGTGATATGAAGAAACAGCTGAGCGCACAAAATACAGCAAAGGCTATGGCCCCAAAAACATCCCAGCTGTAGTGCTACAATTCATTGGTATTTATTCTTGTGCTTTCCAAAGCCATGGAACGACATGATATATCCAGTAAGCGCAATACAGTGGCAAGGCTTTCCATTCGCGCCTCGGGTATGTGACAAATACCACATATTAGGCAGGTAAAACACATGCTGTTTTATAGAGAGGGAGTATCTATTTTCAGAACCACTCATTGCTGTTTATTGGCTGCATTCATCAGCAGGGGGCCAAACATTGTTACCAACTTACATTACTCCAATTTAGCTTGCACCTCATAAAGGGGAGGTGCATTGTGGTTGGAGCAACTGCTGGAAGTCATTCTACTAGTGAATCTGACCTGGGAAGTAGTGAAAAATGGTTGACTATGGGAGAGTGTGGGCACCCAGGATGTTGGACATTGCAGTGGTGGTCTAGGTAGAGGAGACAGAAAGGACGAGAGATGCCCTGTATCCTCAGGGAAGAAGCCTCACCAGACACAGGATGATAAGACAGTGGGTGCAAATAGCCGCAGACTTCAGTGCCAGGAGTTTACTCCCCCACCCCAGGACCTGGATGCAGTGCTGGAAGATGTTTAATGATCTCACACAAGTGGTCAAGGTCAGTAAATGCATTTTCAAATACCAAATCCTAACAACTGCATCACTAGCCTCATATAGTGCTCAATTCACCACATACCCATCACTCACCTATCAAGAATCTCTATTAATTAAGACATATAACTAACATTCATATGCTTCATCTCACCCTCAGCCTCACACAGTCGCACTGTTGCAAGCCTCACACCTACATCTTGCACACACTGCCAACTATTCAACCAAGATAGCCACATCACCCATTCCTGGGATGTGAGTGTCACTGGCAAGGCCAGCATTTCTTACATCTTCTGAATTACCCTTGAGAAGGTGGTGGTGAGCTGCCTCCTTGAACTGCTGCAGTCCATCTGGTATAGATACACCCACAATGCTGTTAGAAAGGGGATTCCAAGTTTTTGACCCAGCGACAGTGAAGGAATGGCGATTATAGTTGCAAGTCAGGATGGTGTGTGGTTTGGAGGGGAACTTGCAGGTGATGGTGCTCCCATGCGTCTGCTGCCCTTGTCTTTCTAGGTTGTAGAGGCTGCGGGTTTGGAAGATGCTGTCGAAGGAATCTTAGCGAGTTGCTGCATACCATCTTTTAGATGATAGATGGTATAAACTGCTGTCACAGTTTGCCGGTGGTTGAGGGAGTGAAGATGGTGGATGGGATACCGATCAAGTGGCTACTTTGTCCTGGATGGTGTTGAGCTTCTTGAGTGTTGTTGGAGCTGCAGTCAATCAGGCAAGTGTAGAGTGTTCCATCATACTCCTGACCTGTGCTTTGTAGATGGTGAACAGACTTTGAGGAGTCAGGAGATGAGTTACTCCTCGCATAACTCTCAGCCTCTGAGCTCCTCTTGTAGCCACAGTATTTATATGGCTGGTCCAGTTATGTTTCTGGTCAATGGTAACTCCCAGGATGTTGATGGGGGATTCAGTAATGACAATGCCATTGAACGTCAAGGGGAGATGGTCAGATTTTCCAATATTAGATAGTCATTGCCTAGCACTTGTGTGGTGTGAATGTTACTTGCACTTATCAGCCCAAGCCTGAATATTGTCCAGGTCTTGCTGCATGGAGGCATGGACTGCTTCAGTATGTACTGAAAATGTATTTCATTACACTGACTGACACACTTTCCTAACTCTTGCAGGACAAGATGGTGCACAGCCAGAGGAGTTGTACATCAGTGGTCTGCTCTATCAGACTTCTTGTGGCAGCATAACTCTCATTGTATGGCTGCTGTGCACATGTACATGGGTTGCAAACTAATTATGAGCCACATTTAGTTTAGAGATACAGCACTGAAACAGGCCCTTCGGCCCACCGAGTCTGTGCCGACCATCAACCACCCATTTATACTAATCCTACACTAATCCCATATTCCTACCACATCCCCACCTGTCCCTATATTTCCCTACCACCTACCTATACTAGGGGCAATTTATAATGGCCAATTTACCTACCAACCTGCAAGTCTTTTGGCTTGTGGGAGGAAACCAGAGCACCCGGAGAAAACCCACGCAGACAGAGGGAGAACTTGCAAACTCCACACGGGAAGGACCCAGAATTGAACCCGGGTCGCTGGAGCTGTGAGACTGCAGTGCTAACCACTGCACCACTGTGACGTCGTCAGCAAACACCCCTCGTCATCGAGTAGCCACTCTTTGGCTTGCCTTGGTGGTGTAATACAGTTGGCAGAGGAGACTGCTGCAGAACGAATGCAGCTTTCAGGGCATTTAGCTGCATGATGGTTGAGGTACCTGGCAGAGTTGACGTGAGATGCACTCAAAGCAATGTGCATGCAGTCAGTGGCACCCTGCACAACTGGGAAGATTGCAAACCTTGTAAAACCCTCATGCTCACTCTGCCTGCTTCTCTCTGGTAAGGGTGAATGAAATGAAATGATCTCTCTTTGAAAAGTGAACGCCTTGTGCAGCAGTATGTTGCAAACTGTAAGATGGTGCTAATATGTCCAACAGCAGCCTGGAAAGAGCCAGAGGCATAAAAGTTCATAGCTGCTGTCATCTTCACAGGCACTGGCAATATGGACCTTGCCCTGCTCTGAGATTGAAGTTGTGGCTGCAGCAGTTTGACAGATATCAGTGAAGACCTTAATGAAGCACAGACATGTCAGACATTGGTCATTCTGGAGTTCTTGGTACTGGAGTGAGGTTTAGCTGAGTTCAGTAAGAGATCTGAGACAGAGACATCGTTCTCCTTCTTAGTTAATGAGAGACATAGCATGTTTCAATGTTTCCAAAAGTCTAAACGATAAACATAAGTAGTTCAGTTTGTAACATTGTCGCTTAAGTATGGTGGATGTTTTCTCTCATAACTAGGATATTGTCTGATATTAGGTGTAGTCTCATTTGACTCATGTTCTTCATTTGAGATGTCGATGTCGGAATCGGATTCAGTGCTGCAAGTGATGTTTTCAGTGCTTTGAAGAATGACACGATTCATGAGATGATCATTGATTGTTTTGTGTTGGTCACAACAATGGTTGGATGTCATAAGGAATTGTTCATTTTCCATCATGACCATCGTGTTTCACAGGTACTTTATCTCCTGGCTTTAGCAGTGTAGTTCTAAATTTCATGTTTCGCTCTGCATTTACCTTCACTCGATCCATCTGTTCTCCATTGCGTTCAGATACATGTTGATCATGAGCTCCTCAGGGTAGTTCAGGAAGATGTGTGCGTAGGATGTGCAAAGATAAGTGTAGCTAGAGGTTTTCCAGTAGTCGAGTGAAGAGTCACTATAATTACGGAGAAGGTGATATAGCTCTTGCTTCCATGACTTGCTGTCAGCTGTAGCTGTATGTATCAGTTTTTCAAGGTTTGTATAAATCTCTCAACTTTGCCATTAGCTTTTGTCCAACAGGGTGTGATTTTCCAATGAGTGAAGTCTAGGTAGCTTGTGAATTTGCTGAACTCATCACTGTTGAATGGGGGTCCATTGTCACTTTTTAACATTTGAGGAATTCTAAACAAGACTTAGAACTGGTCAAGCTTTGGGGTGACTGCCTTCATTGAAGTTGACTAATTCCACAATTGGGAATCTGCTGAATCTGTCAGTGACAACAAGCAGTGTTCACCTGTAGGAAAATCTGTGAAGTCAATGCTAACATCAATCCATGGTGCTGGAGGTAGTTCAGACATCTTGAGAGGATCATGAAGATTTTACATTGTGGTTGCCTGACATTAATTTTAAAGGTGATTTAATTAATTAAAGGTGATTTTTAACTTCCCTAATATTGACTGGGACTGCCTTAGTGCTAAGGGATCAGTTGGGGAAGAATTTGTTAAGTGTGTCCAGGATAGTTTTCTGAAGCAGTATGTGGATGGCCTTACTAGAGAAGGGGCTACACTCAACCTCCTCTTAGGAAATGAGGATGGGCAGGTGGTTGATGTGTCAGTGGGGGAGCACTTTGGGACCAGTGACCATAACTCTGTTAGCTTCAAGCTAGTTATGGAAAAGAATAGGACTGGTCTTCCGGTTGAAGTCCTAAATTGGGGGAAGGCTAATTTTGATGGCATCAGACAGGAACTCTCAAAAGTTGAATGGGAGACGCTGTTTACAGATAAAGGGACGTCTGGCAAGTGAGATAGGAAGAGTTCAGGGCCGGCATGCTCCTGTTAGATGGAAGGGCAAGGCTGGCAAGTTTAGGGAACCTTGGTTGACAAGGGATATTGAGGGTCTGGTCAGGACAAAGAAGGAGGCATATGTCAGGTATAGGCAGCTGGGATCAAGCGAGACCCTCAAGGAGTATAGGGGATGTAGGAGTACACTTAAGGAAATTAGGAGGGCGAAAAGGGGCCATGAGATTTCCTTGGCAGATAAGATAAAGGAGAATCCTAAAAGATTCTATAAGTATATTAAGAGTAAAAGGGTAGCTAAGGAGAGAGTAGATCCCCTTAAGGTTCAGTGTGGCAATCTATGTGTGGAGCCACGGGAAATGGGCGAGGTCTTAAATGAATATTTCTCGTCAGTATTTACTGTGGAGAAGGACATGGAAGCTAGTGAGTTCAAGGGACGGAACAGCGATATCCTGGAGCATATCAACATTACAAAGGAGGAGATGTTGGAGGTTTTGATGCGCATTAAGGTGGATAAATCCCCAGGGCCTGACCAGTTGTATCCTAGGATGCTATGGGAAGCAAGGGAGGCGATTGCTGGGGCCCTGGCAGAGATTTTTGTATCATCGTTAGCCACGGGTAAGGTACCAGAAGACTGGAGGATAGCTAATGTTGTGCCTTTACTTAAGGGCAGCAGCGATAAGCCAAGGAACTACAGGCCGGTGAGCCTTACATCAGTGGTGGGAAAGTTATTGGAAGGGATTCTGAGAGACAGGATTTATATGCATTTGGAAAGGCATGGTCTGATTAGGGATAATCAGCATGGCTTTGTGCGTGGGAAATCCTGTCTCACGAATCTGATTGAGTTTTTCAAGGAGGTGACCAAGAGGATTGACGAGGGCAGGGCGATGGATGTTGGCTACATGGACTTTAGCAAGGCCTTTGACAAGATCCTGCATGGTCGGCTGGTCCAGAAGGTTCGAACACATGGGATCCAGGGTGAGCTAGCAAATTGAATACAAAATTGGCTTGGTGATAGGAGGTAGAGGGTGGTAGTGGAGGGTTGTTTTTCAGATTGGAGGCCGGTGACCAGTGGTGTGCCGCAGGGATTGGTGCTGGGCCTTCTGTCATATACATTAATGACTTGGATGTGAATGTAAGGGGCATGATTAGTAAGTTTGCAGATGACACCAAAATTGGTGGTATAGTGGACAGTGAAGAAGGTTGGCTAAGGCTACAACAGGATATTGATCAACTGGGAAACTGGACAAGTGATTGGCAAATGGAATTTAACACAGACAAGTGTGAAGTGATGCATTTTGGGAAGTTAAACCAGGGCAGGACATATACAATGAATGGCAGGGCCCTGGGGAGTGTTGTTGAGCAGAGAGACCTTGGGGTGCAAGTACATAGTTCCCTGAAAGTGGCAACACAGGTAGACAGGGTGGTGAAGAAGGCGTATGGCATGCTTGCCTTCAGCAGCCGAGGCATTGAGTACAAGAGTTGGGACGTCATGTTACATTTGTACATAACGTTGGTTAGGCCGCATTTGGAGTACTGTGTGCAGCTCTGGTCGCCGCACTACAGGAAAGATGTGATTAAGCTAGAGAGGGTGCAGAAAAGATTCACGAGGATGTTGCCTGGTTTGGAGGGCTTGAGTTATTCAGAGAGATTGGGTAGGCTGGGTCTGTTTTCCCTGGAGCGAAGGAGGCTGAGAGGGGACATGATAGAGGTATATAAAATTATGAGAGGCATAGATAAGGTAGATAGCCATAGTCTGTTTCCCATGGTAGGGGTGACTAAAACTAGAGGGCATAGATTTAAGGTGAGAGGGAAGAGGTTTAAAGGGCATCAAAGGGGTACATTTTTCACACAAAGAATAGTGGGTATCTAGAATGAGCTGCCAGAGGAGGTGGTGGAGGCAGGAACAGTAGCAACATTTAAGAGGCATCTGGATAGATACTTGAATGAGCAAGGCATAGAGGGATATGGAATTAATGCAGGCAGGTGGGATTAGTATAGATAGGCATTATGGTCGGCGTGGATGCGGTGGGCCGAAGGGCCTGTTTCTATGCTGTACGACTCTATGACTCCATGACATGGCAAACACTGATTTTGTGCTCTACCATACAGTTAATTCCGGGGAACCATACCTTTTCCTGAAGGAGCTGTTTGGTTTTGACTATTCCCTGGTGTCCTTCATGTACTATATTGACAGCAGATTCCCTCAACGAGTGTGGAATGACAGTACAGTTGTTGCATAATACGAGATCAGATGTGGTTGTAAAGGGGAGCTCATTTCAAACATTGTATAGACCAGGGTTGTCCAACATACGGTCAGCACCCCAAGATTTGGCCCACCAAAGGTTTACATCTGGCCCACTATTGTAAACTGTACTTGGGCTGCTCCTCATCCTCACCAGGGTCCATGACTGGAGATGAGAAATTACCCATTGTTTTCTTCTTGCAGACTGGCTTTTAAAAAAAAAAAATCTGAAGTCAGTTTCACAGCTGACAGGGTCCTGACATTGGGAGCAACAGTTTCCCAACTTCAGACAGATTCGGGGTTTTTTAAAAGCTGTCCGGAAAACCCCAAATCTGTCCGAAATTGGGAAACCACTGTTCCCGATGCCAGGACCTGTCAGCTGTGAAACTGAGCGCAAATTTTTTAAAAACTGATCAACCATCTCTTGACCGGTCCCGATCTATGCAAATGTCAGGTTGACTGCTAAGGTAGCAGAATCCATAACCACAGAAGGAGTGGTCAGACCAGTTTTAGTCACGACTAGCTGGCTGTTGAGATTTCAACTTCCAATAAGAGTGTTTGAAAATCAGAAAGTCGTGTACTCATGGACTGAGAACATCTCTCCTGTCTGCCCTCATCTCACTCTCATCAGCTTCAGGAACAATTGAAGACACGTAAACTCAAAGAGAGAAAAGTCTCCTACGTGAACAAGGTTTAAGAAGGATACTGGGCCCCAACAAAACGCAAGACCATATCTTCAATCAAGGACTTCAATCAAAGAGCTCAAAGCACAACAACAAGATATTGCCTCAAACTGTTCCACTTTCTCTTTTCTGTCCCTATTTGCATGTGTATATCGCATGTGCATGCTAGCGTGGGCACCTCGTATATCCATCGGCATTAACCCTATTAGAGTTTAATTTTTAATAAATTTCATCTTCTTGAAACCAAAGAAAGCCTGTTTGTACTCATTCCTTTGCCTTACAATTGGAAAGTGGTGAACCAGGATTCACAAAGGGGGAGCTCAAAACACAGTATGTTTAAAATTAAACCCTGTTACAATAAGACCAGGTGAAGATAGTAACAGACCCCTAGACACCTTTCTCACCTAGTCATAACAATGATCATTACTGTAGGGTTAGTATAAATGGGTGGTTGTTGGTCGGCATAGACTCGGTGGGCCGAAGGGCCTGTTTCAGTGCGGTATCTCTAAATAAAAAATAAATAAATAAAAAAAATAGCACCTAAAAGGGTTAAGCACTCACTGAATTGGTAAACATATCCACTTTTTAAAAGAAATAAACCCTGTTGTGGGCAAAGAAGGAAAGGGACAAGAGAGGAATCTTTTGACCTCTTCTCACCTGTTCGTAACACAAGGCGGCACAGTGGTGTAGCGGTTAGCACGGCAACCTCACAGCTCCAGCGACCAGGTTCAGTTCTGAGTACTGCCTGTGCGGAGTTTGCAAGTTCTCCCTGTGACCGCGTGGGTTTCCACTGGGTGCTCCAGTTTCTTCCCACAGCCAAAGACTTGCAGGTTGATAGATAAATTGGCCATTGTAAATTGCCCCTAGTGTAGGTAGGTGGTAGGAGAATGGTGGGGATGTGGTAGGGAATATGGGATTAATGTAGGATTAGTATAAATGGGTGGTTGTTGGTCGGCACAGACTCGGTGGGCCAAAGGTCCTGTTTCAGTGCTGTATAACTAAACTAAAAGAGCATTTTCTAGTGGCTTTCAGTGACACTGGCGTTTCAAGAGTGCTGAAGATTTTCAGCTGTTGGTCACTGTTGTAAGCGAAAATTTTTGTATTCCCTGGTTTGCAGAGAATGGGGCAATCCTGAAGTTTGTTGAATGTTTTGTCTCCCATGACATTGACAGACGCTGCTGTGTCTGAGAGCATCTACGTTCGAGCAGCCATCGGACACTGTCACACATGGCTGTTTGCTGTGTCTGAGAGAGGACGAAAGTATGTTCAGGGTCACCTGCCTCTACGTTAGGTACATTCTTTTGCCCTTTTTCTGTGGTACGCATGTGTGGCACCCTTCTGTTGGTATTGGTCTTAGTAGTTGATTTTGTTGATGGGCGACAAACACTAGCAAAGTGGTTGGGTTTTCCACAAGCTTTGGACTGAAAACCAGTAGCAGGACATTTTGTCCGGTGTGGGTAAGCACCACCACTGTGGAAACATTCTTTGGACAAACTCTGTGAAATGGCTGTTCCTTTGTAGGTGATTTACTGGCACATGAGTGATGAATAGTGTTCACAGGAGTTGAACTTGGAGTGTGGTAGTTACTGTTAGTGGCCTCAACTTCAGTAGCTCTGGACTCAGAGCAATAGCGATCTTGCTAGCTCCAACAGCTCTGACAGCTGTCTGTCTTTCTCGAGTGCTTTTTGGCGTAGTTGACTAGAGAGACAGCTTCAATTATTTGTGTTTTGATTTCCCATTTGACATGTTCAACATCATCAAAATCACATTTAGTTTCTAGTTGCCTCAATCACGTGCAATATTGGTCAGTTTTCTTGTTTACTTCTTGCTTAGCGTGTTGGAAGTTAATAGTTTTGTATATGGTGTTTTTCTTGGGTGTAAATAGAGTTGTCAGCACATTGTTTGCTGAGTCAGTCATTTTTCTCAAGCACAAGTGTCTCAAAGATATCTTCTAATTCTTCACCTCCATAGTGGAAAAGTAAGGCCTTTTCCTTTTGTCATCTGTGATTGAAAAACTTGCCATCATGCCTTCGAACCGTCACAGCCACATTTGCCAAAATGGGAATACAGATGGTGGCTCTGAATGCACATCAAAGAATGGCAGATCGGGCATAGACAATGCCATATTGATCAGCGACGCAGTGATAATGTGTGAGCAAGGATCTGGGATCGCATTCCTCTCAGAGGAAACTTCTGTGTAATGACCCGAGATTTTTTTTTTTTTGGATTAGATGGTTATTTTGGTGAGATCAGTGTATCTGTATACACTGTATCAAGTTCCTCCATGCCACTAACACAGTGTCCAACTTAAAATGCTGTCTGTAAAAAGTATACAAAAGCCTTCCAAAAATTTCATACCTGAAAGCAATGTTTCCTTTTTCACCATCCGTTTTTTATTTACCTCATCATCATTGTGGTGTTCTTGGGACTGGAGTGAGGTTTAGCCAAGTTTAGCAAGAGATATGAGACAGAAACAACATGCAATTGAAACAATGAATTCTTCTTTATTCTCTTTTTCTTTCACTTTCCCTTTGCTGGCATGTGTGCATAGTAGCCTTAAGTAAACAAAATGCATAATGCAAAACTCAAAACACTACAGTCATCACTGAGGTTCAGGTAGGAGAATTGCTCCCTGAAGACCCTGGGCAGATGTGGCCTCGAGGCCTTCTCCCCCTCCCCCATTCCTTCTTCCAACAGCTTGTCCTGCTCTGTTTAGCCTCTTTTCATTCTCCCAGTTTTGCTCAATATCTCCACATCGTGTTATGTAGCACTACCAGTATGCTAAATGGGATAAATTTAGAACAGCTCAAACCTGGGTGTCCACAAGGCGCTGTGTGCCAACAGCAGCATCAGAATTGTATTCTAACACAATCTGTAATCTCATGGCCTGATTCCCTCACTACCATTGCAACCAAGCTATGGGATCAACCCTGGTTCAATGAGAAGTGTATAAGAGCGTGGCAGGAGCACCACCAGGCACACATAAAAATGAGGTGTCAACCTGGTGAAGCAACAATACAGAACTACATGCATGCTAAACAGCAGAGCAGTATGCTGTAGACTGAACTAAGCAATTTCACACCCAACTGATCAGATTAAAGCTCTGCAGTCCTGCCACATACATTCGTGAATGGGAGTGGACAATTAAACAACTAATGAGAGGAGATCTCAGGAACATCCCCATCCTCAAGCCCAGCACAAGGCACACATGCAAAAGACAAGGCTGAAGTGTTTGCAATCATCTTCAGCCAGAAGTACATAGTGTATGATCCATCTCAGCCTGCTCCTGATGTCCCCATCGTCACATCCCAAACTTCAGCCAATTTAATTCACTCCATGTGATGCCAAGAAATGGCTGAACTAACTGGATACAGCAAAAGCTATGGGTCTTGACAACATCTCAGTTGTAGTGCTGAAGACTTGTACTCCAGAACTGGACTAGCCAAGCTGTTCCAATACAGCTACAGAATTGGCATGTGCCCAAGAATGTGGAAAATTGCCCAAGTATGTTCTGTCCACTAACAGCAGGACAAATCCAATCTGGCCAGTCACCACCCTATCGGTTCACTCAAAATCATCAGCAAAATGTTGGAAGGTGTCATCAACAGTGGTATCAAGCAATACTTCCTCACCAATAACCTCACTAATGCTCAGTGTTGATTCCACCAAGCCCACCCAGCACCTGACCTCTTTACATACTGGGTCCAAACTTGGAGAAAAGAGCTGAATTCAGGTAATTAAGTCAAGGCAGCATTTGACCAAGTGTGGCATCAAGGAGCCCTAATAAAACTGAAGGCAATTGGAATCAGGGGGAAACTGCATTGGCTGGAGTCATAAGTAGCACAAAGGAAGATGATTGTTGGAGGACAACCATCTTGTCCCCAGGACATGACTTCAGGAATTCCTCAGGATACCACCCCCCCCCCCCCTCCCCACCACCCACCAAACCTTGGCATTCAACAGCATTACCATAACTGAATCCCTGCACCATCAGCATTCTGGGGATCATCATTGACTGTATTCATGTTGCTTCACAGGTGCTGCATTTCAACAGCAAGGGATTCCATTCTCAACATCAAACTGGTGTGCGACCATATGCAGCGTATCATGCAGGTTAATGCCTGGTATCTTGGCAGCCTTCATTCTGTGTTTGTTAACCCATCTGTATTTAAGTCACCATGACAGATCAGAATGTAGCTACTGACGACATGGGCTCACTTAGCTCATGACTCCAGTGCACAACCCCTACATATAACAAAAGAAAGACATGATGCCACATGAAATGTGGTCGAGCTGTCCATTGAAATGTGGAAACTATTCACCCTCTGCTTGGACCGCTTTGGAGGAGACCTGCAGTACTTGGCAGAGCATATGCCAAGATTCACGGTAGTTTGTTGCATGCTGCAGAATGTCGCCATCATGAGGGCACATCCCTTGCCACCAGTTATGGGGTGACCAGCTGAGAAGGAGGAGGAAGAAGGGAGGAGGCAACTAACACAACCCCTTTCTAATATGAAAACAGAAAATGCTGGAAACACTCAACAGGTCTGGCAGCATCTGTAGAGAGAGAAACAGTTAACATTTCAGGTCTCAGTTTCTAACGAAAGGTCACAGACCTGAAATGTTAACTCTGCTTCTCTCTCAGATGCTGCCTGACCTGCTGAGTATTTCCAGCATTTTCTGTTGTTTTCTAGCATCCGCAGTACTTTGCTTTTATTACAACCCCTCTCTAGTCAGGCTGTCCATGTTCGACTCATCTGACCGTGATACTAGTAAATGCAACCCCAGTTCCCAAACACCAACAGTCCTGGTCCAACATCTCTCCTGCTCTCCACCTCCTACACCAATGCCTCCAGTGCAGTATCAGACTATACTGGAGCTTGTTCTCTGCCATGTTGTGCCATTCTTGTGTCTTTCCCAGGTCAGATTCAGGTGCAGAATGATTTCCAGCACTTGCTCCAACCAAAATGCACCTCCCCTTTAAGAGGAGCAGGCTGGCTTTAAGTGGTCCAGGCTAACTTTAACTTGTGCTAGCCTCTCACAACTTTGCACCCCTGCACAGGCACACAGACACTTAATTGCTCGCTACAATTACTTAAATTAACAGGCAATGCGAAGTTTGCATGCTGCCTGCATTGGAAGCAACGGGCGCAGGTGAATTGCGCATTGCAATCCCAGTGCCCATTTTCGGGGGTTATTGAATTTTGTGGCTTATATGTTTATAAAATGTTTTAGGATTCAATTTAATACTACCCGTCAATCTTTTGTGTAAACTTTCTTTGCCTCCTGTATTAACTTTTTCAATTTCCTCTTGTACTTTCCATAATCTTCTTGGTTATTTACTGAATCTTGCTCCTGATATTTGTCATAATGCTGTTCAAAGTCTAGCACACCAAGTTCAATTATTGCCTTCATTTTTTTTTCTTTAACAGAAATTTTGCAACAGCCATTGATAACTCAAGATATCGTTTATGAACTGAGTGCTATTTATCTTAATTGTTTTGTGCATAATGAGGAAATGGTTACAGTCAGGTGGCTTAAAGAAGATAACCCAATTCAAAGTGATGAAACTTACAAACTGTCGAATGACAACAGAACACTGATTGTTAACATTCAACCACTAATGAACTGCAAGCTGTATACTTGTGTGGTCAAAAACAAGGTCAACCAGAAAGAGAGCTCCCATTTTCTAATTGTTGACGGTATGTTTTATAATGGTCCTTATTCATGTTCATAAGTTACATCAACGTCCCCTCTAATTTTTTAGTGTTGTGCGGGGCCTGTTCATTTCAATGTGCGGTACTCTTTTAATTCTTTTTGGACAGCCATACAGATGCGAGGTATCTTTAAACTGACAATTTATGAGCAGCTTTGCAGTCAGTACCTACCGGGTTGCTGAGCGGCAGCACACACACGCAGCATTGAGGGAACTTTGGTTACATGTTAAGGATTTTAAGATCAGTGCACTGTCATGTGTTGTGATAGTCTAGTAGAGTTAAATACATCTTACTTCCATGGAGTAGAGTTAAATGCGTCTTACTTCCATGGATTCATTATTTTTGTCTTAATAAGTAAAGCCAGCACACCTGAAACAATGGGTGGAGGCCAATGCGGAGTGTGAAATTGACCTACCCTGAAGAGAGATGCATCAGCCATTAGTTTTTTGTTTTGCATGTTAAATTAGATTTTAAACAATAGGAAGACTTTATAGTGAAAATTGTATTCTGATCATTTATGTATTTTATGTAAAATAATCTAGTTTGGAGGTGGTTTACAATCATGCTTCATCAAGCTGGACATTTCATCTTTTCAGCCAGGCATCGGTAAAGACAGGAAAGCACACATGGAACATCAGAGTAGCCAGTATACAACAAGGATTTCTCTTACAACTTCTGAGTCTTGCTATTATTTAAGTAGATATTCATAGAAACTTAGAAACTTACAGCACAGAAGGAGGCTATTTGATCAGTCATGCCTGCGCTGGCTCTTGGAAAGAGCAATGGTGCTTTGCCCTTTGTTCCTGCTTTTTGTCCGTAACCCTTTAAGTTCCTCATCTTCGAGTACCCATCCAACTTCCTTTTCAAATCAGCTTCCACCACCTTTTCGGGTAGAGTATCCCAGATCCTGACAATTCTCTGACTGTAAAAAAATTATCTTCATCTCCCCTCTCAATCTTTTTCCAATGATTTTGAATCCATGGCCTCTATTTATTGACCCAATTGCCAGGGGGATTTTTTTTCCCTATTTACTCAATTTCCAATGATTTTGAATCCATGGACTCTATTTATTGATCCACTTGCCAGGGGGAATTTTTTTTCCCCTAGTTACTCAATCAAAACCTCAGTGTGTCAGTTACTAAAGATAGACTCTGGATTAAAGAGAGCATGTGACCAGTGGCAGTGAACCTGGGAGATTATCTTGTGCAAAACCAGTGTATTGTGTAAGAAGCACATAGCCAGATTGTACCCAGACTAAGACACTAGAATATTCCTTTGTATCCACATCAACACACTAGGACATTCCATTTTCTCCAGACCTACACACTGTGGAAAATTCCCTTGTACCCAGACTAACACACTAGAATATTCCTTGCTACTTAAACCAACATACTGTAGAATATATCCCCGTACACAGACCCACACACTTCAGATTATTCACTTGTACCCAGGCCAATACAATGTAGAATATTCCCTTGTACACAGACCACATCCTAAGAACAAAATAGGCAAATAAAAGGGCAAGGAAAATATTTTAAATAGCAAAGTGAAATGAGGAATCTCAGGAAGTGTCTGTTGGCTTCATGTTACATTGTGTTGTGGCTTATATTTGCATGATTTGTATTGAAATATATTGATTTCAATTTCCTGTTTCAGGATTGCTGTTACTGCACAAAATCTCTTTTGTGACATCTGTCATTGCTGTGTTTAGCACAACAACATCCTTTGTTGTAGAAGGTTTCATAATCTTTTTTTCCCTGAAAACTTACAGAGGTAATTAATGCACTTTCTGTGCATTTTGTTATGCCACAAGCTTGTGTACTTAATAACATTCTCAGACTCTTTTTAACTTTCTCTGTGAAATGAATCTCCCATCCATTTGTTTGAATTTCTAGTTCACAAGCGACACGTGGAGCTCACTGCTGTTTTTATGTTCTTCCAAATGCTGTCCTTTACCTTTCTGTTGATTGCAGCCCTGTTCTGTATCTTTGATTCAGGTAAGTGTGTTGTTTGTGTTTAAATTCACACACCAACCAGATTTCTATAGCACTCATCAGATAGAAACATGGAAACTCTGAAGGCTGGAAGAGACCATGGTCTCTGCAACCGATCTTCGGCTGTCCCAGCCATTATAAAAGAAGAGCATACTAATTTGCACTTATATAGCACCTTATAAGATCCTCAGGACATCCCAAATCATGTGGTGTAATCTCTGTAGCTATGTCGGCAAAACACAGCAAACAGTAAATGTTTGATGACCAGGTCATCTGTTTTGATATTTGAGGGAAGAACATTGGGCTGGAGAATTTGTTGTTCTTCAAATAGTACGAAGGTGTCTTTTACATGAGAGACAGGGTCTCAGTGGACCAACTGTAAGAAATCATTTCTAATAATGCAGCATTCCTTCAATACTGCCTTAAAATGTCAGCCTAGATTATGAACTCAAGGGCTGCATTTTATTCCAGTGACGGGGATCCCAGTGACAGGCCAGAAGATGGTGGGGGGGGGAGACCTGCCTCAGCCCTCTTTTGGACCTCCATACCCATTTAACAGCAGGCAGCCAATTAACTGCCTGCCGTCGGGGACGCCATCCCTTTAAGGGATGAGCTCCCGTTCCAGAGCCGGCAGCTGTGCAGTACTGGGAGCATTGGTCCTGCAGTACTGAAGAGAGGAGAAGATCCCGGGAGAGGTAAATGAGGTCAGGGTCACCGGGACCATTGAGGCACACCCCAGTGACGGGCTGGAGGAGGGCATTGGTGAGGGTGGGCGGGGATCTTCCCGGGAGGGTGGGTGTTGGCGATCACTGGTGGGGGGATCCTCCAGGAACCCTGGATTTCCCCAAAGGAGGGACCCTGACCCCGATATGAGGCCGCCAGGCTTTACCCTGGCAACGTCTCCACAGAGCAGCGGGCCCCTCCGCCTTCAGCATAATCGAAGTGGAGGCAGGAAGAAGCCCCTAAGTGACCAATTGGCCACTTAAGGGCCTCAATTGGCCTGGTGTGGGAAGGCCATCCTCTGCCTTCCCCGCCCCGACAAAATGGCAGGTGGCCCATGTAATGTCAGGAACGGTGCCCCTTGGCATTTTGTTTGCCACACAGCCTCCGTGCCTGTCTCCAAGGGTAGGACAAAATTCAGCCCGAAGTTTGTAGGAGGCCTGAATTCACGGGCTGGATTTTATGTTGCCACCTGCAAGTACCGCGGTAGCCGTTAAAGATGGCGGCCCACACGTGCTGGTTTTACTCCATGGAGCTGCTGCGATCTTATACGCAGCGGCTCATTAACATTACCAGGGGCTTGAACCCACAAACTTCTGACTCTGAAACACGTCTAGGCTGACAGTTAATCTTGAAGACCACGTTTTCCTCCAACAAGTAGCAATTATTCTTTCATTATAAAATCTGCTCAATACACTCTTAATTTCACATGCTCTTTATTTTGTCCTTTTCCAGAGTACCCTGTAGCATACAGAGTGATCGAAGGGATTGGATTTTTCTTTGTTTCAGCAACAATCATTTATATTGTCATCTTTTATCTGCAACCTGAAACTCCACTCAAAAGATCATTTTTGATAAAAAAGAGTAAGTTTGAACGATAATGTTTTATTTGTTATTATTCTTTCCAATATTCTCTCTCTCCAACTCATAAGTTACACCCAAGTATCCTGGTTCTAAAATTCCATGAGACCAGAATTTGAGATTGACCATAGATCTACCTCATTTTCATTCTTAAGAAATTTACACCTGAAGCAGAGATCAGTTTGAAAGTGCCCGTCCTCTAAAGGGTGCAGCTATTCAGCAGGTGGATTTAGGGCTGGATGACATCACTGTCCTGAAGTTGGCCCTTATAAAGTACGCCTGTGTGGAACCATGGGCTTTGCCTGAGCCTGGTTATCAGGCAGAAGTAGAATTCTTCAAGGGTACCAGAGCTCTTGCTTTAACTTCTGTTTGCTTGCTGTTTTTGTAAATTTGATTCAGGGCTGCAGTTCAGCAGCCCCAAGCTTTATTTTGGGGAATTTTGTGGGACTCTGTATACAATGTTTAATTCTTCTTGTAAGGCCATCAAAGGTTGAAATAGGAAATTATATATCCTCTTGTTACAGATAGGTGGGTAAAGGGTGTGGCTGGTACCCACTGTTCACCTCCCAACTGACCGCAATCATGTTTTGTTTAAAATGATGAGTTAGCTCCTGAGTGTTTTAGAGTCAAATAGACAGACAAATGTTAGGGTTTCTCATAGGTTAAAAAATAAATATTTATTTTTACGCAATTCCCAAAATGGTCGCAACCTAACCCACGCATGCATTCACTCACACATTTATACACAAGAATAGATAGATAGAGAGGAGAAGTGTAAGTGGTTTAAAGTGAGCTAGGTGTTCATGATTTACGGTAAACCTGTTGAATTTTCTCAGGAGGACCATCTGTTTTAAAGGTACAGGCCTGGGTGTTTGTAGTCTTGAACTTGTTGAGGTGTTGGAGATTTTCTGGTGGCTAAAACTTCAGACCGGAGGTGGTGGTCACTTTAAGTTCTCTGCTGCAGCAAGTTGAAGCGTATAATTAGCAGCAGGGCTCCTTCCTTGTTTAGGCTGGATCGCTTTCCACAGCCTCTCACTGGACTGTTTCTGCAATATTGTTGTGATCTCCCCCCACTTTCTAGAGGGCTACCTTTTAAGGTTGAACTCCATCACATTAGCATTTCTGTTCTTTGATACATGGACTTCTCCCCTGGTGTGACCACACAATGGACCAGCATGTGGAATCCATGGTTATCTGTTGATGTCTGGATGGTTACCATTCTGTAATGATGTGGCTAATTCACACCTTCTTTACTCAGAAGAACTTATTCAATTGAGGAATGTCTCTTGTTGGTTTCACACCTCTTAGTCTGGAATATATCCTTTTGTCTTTTCGAGACTGAGGCAGTTTTTGAATACATAGGCCAGGTCATCTGACCTTCAGCAGCCACCTTTGCAGCACATTGTCTACTTTTTTTAAAAGGAAAAATCAATTTCAAGAATAAAGTTACATCTTGACAGTTAGGAATATGATATGTCTTTACTGGGCATAATACTCTGCACGTTGGAGGAAGGAAAATGTCGTCAGCAAGCAGCCATTGAAGCCAGGTGAATCAGCCAGATCCAGAGATGAACTCGACCCTCATGGAGATACATTCAGAGCAGTGTGGTCTGTAGACAACCTGCTCCTGACATATATGGCTCTAGAGCATTAACTTTGCACACTCCTACAGGACAAACTTCAGAATACATCAAGAACAAGGATTATAGGGTTCCCTTTATGTTAGCTGCTAATCTATTCTCATACTCTCTCTTTGCCCCTTTTGTTATCTTTTTAGACTTTCCTTGGTACTTTCTATATTCAGCTTGGTTCTCATAAGATCAGAAGAAATAGGAACAGGACTACGCCATTCAGCCCCTTGAGCCTGCTCCACCATTCAATAAGATCATGACTGATCTGACTGTGGCCTTAACTCCAGTTTCCTGCTGGGTCCCCCATAATCCTGGATTTACTTGTAGATCAAAAATCTGTCTAACTCAGCCTTGAATATATTCAATGACCCAGCCTTCAATGTTCTCTGGGGAAGAGAATTCCAAAGATTAACAACCCTCTGAAAAAATAAATTCCTCCTCATCTCCATGTTAAAAGGGAGACCCCTTATTTTGAAACTGTGCCCCCAGGTCTAGATTCTCCTACGAGGGGAAACAACCTCTTTGCATCTACCCTGTCAAGCCCCCTCAGAATCTTATATGTTTCAATAAGATCACCTCTCATTCTTCTAAGCTCCAATGAATATAGGCTCAACCTGCTCAACCTTTCCTCATAAGATAACACATTCGTCCCAGGAATCAGCCTAGTGAACCTTCTCTGAACTGCTTCCAATGCAAGTATATCCCTCTGTGACGAAAACCACACATGCCAAATGGAAATATTAATTTCAGCATGTGGAACTTTGCTTGAGACTTTTACTGGACATTGTTACAAATAACTTTTAAAATAGAATAGCTAGCAGCCAAGATGGCCATGCACAATTTGCATATGAAAAACCCAAAGTATTAGGCTGGAGACAGATGTGATTACTCAGCCCAGCCAGAATGGGGTGCTCTCTGATTCACTTATCTGAGATAGCCTTGTCAATGTTGATCATCAAAAGCCATCGACACCCATCGACTTTGAAAGTGCCAACCTCCCCACATCCTCCAAGTATGAACAGCTTGAGGGGAGAGCCTTTGAATTTCAGAGACCATTCTGGAAGATTATGATACAAACACAGAGAGGTGGTCATGTCATGTAACTGCTTGTGCAACACTGGGAGTTTGTGAATTGTGACTCAGAAGGCAGACAGTAACTGAGATCCAGGAAGGGAATGTCTTCCTCTCCTCTCTCCCTCTCTCTAGTAGAGTCCCAGAGAAGCTTTGGCTGCAGCCCCAAGTCTACAGATCCTTACAGTCAGCAACTAGGGGTCACAGATAAAGCCCCACTTCTGCCTTCTGGAGCCTGAGAAGCGGGCCCGAATCGTGCACATATCCCAGCAAGGACTTCAGGACTACAATTTCAATTATAAGACATTTTGAGACCGAGATTCAGTATTTAAATTCCATCTATTAAGGACTCTACTCCAACCTCCTAACACTCTGTTTTTCCCTCTGTAATCTATTTGTGCGTGTGTGTGTGTGTGTGTGTATGGCTCTTGTGTGAATGTGGGCATGGATGCGTAGCCTATATTAGTAATTTTAACTGATTTAGAGTGATAAGGTTAATAAAATTACATCTTTCTTGTTTAAACTCAAGAAAACCTGTCTGGTTCATTTGCAAATATATTAGCGGAACAGAAGTAAGCGCTCACTGAGATGGTAAGTTAAATCACTGTGTTAAAAAAGATAAACCCTTCTGTGTTCAAACCAGAGAAGGGGCAAAAAGGGAGCCTGAGACCCCACCTGGTCGTAACACCTCCTTAAGTAGTGTTTCGACCAGCTGAGAAAGGTGTCTAGGGGTCCCTCGCAGCCTTCACCTGGTCTTACTGTAACAGGGTTTAATTTTAAACACACCATGTTTTGAGCTCCCCTTGGTGAATCCTTGTTCACTGCTTTCCAATTATGAGGCAAAGAAATGAGCACAAACAGACTTTCTTAGGTTTAAAGAAGAAAAGTGAAACTTATTAAACTTAACTGAATTAGAGTTTTTAGTTTCACATCTATGGATACACGCCACGCTCCACGCTAGCAAGCATACGCGATACGCACATGCAAATAGGGACAGAAAAGAACAAAAGAAAAATAAAGGGGAAAGGTTTGAGGCAATATCTGAAGAGTTTGTTACAGTTCTTTGAGCTCGCTGTAGAGTTCTTTTGTAGGTTGATCTTGCTTTTTGCTGGGGCCCAGTATTCTTCTTAAACCTTGTTCACTGTATGAGACTTTTCTCTCTTGGGGTTCATGTGTCTTCAGTGGGTTTCAGTTCAGTGAGAAAGAGATGGAAGCAGACAGGAGGAGAGCATGTCTTTTCACTGCAGGAGCACAGAGCTTTCTTCTGCCAGTTCAAACACTGTCTCTGCAATTTAAAACTCCCCACGTTGGCCAGCAGGGTAGTCACGTGACTGGTATAACCACTTCTAGCTTTATGTATTGGTTGGGTCAGGGAATAGTCCTTTGATCCAACACTGTCTGCCAATATGCAAAATGTACTTCCAGCCAGGGGCTTGCAACCCCTTGTAATAGGCCTTCTTTCCAGCAACAATTTGAAATTTAATGTCCATGTGATGAAATTAATGTGCCTCATTCTTGGCAGGTGTGGGCCTGCATGCCACCTCCACACACAGGGGAATGAAATGCGTTTTGCAAAAAAAAGGCTCATTTCATTAAAGGGTTGAAAGAAATATATATAAGATACAGAAAACCATGCATTTCTCTCATTCAGCCCCATTCATTTGTGAATCCTAAAATTTACTAATCTGTTTTTTCTTGGTGCCAGTCTGCTTTAATTTCCCTCTTTTTGGCATCCCAGTAAACATGTGTTTTTTTTGGGAACTTTTTCTTCAGCTCGCCCCTTTCCATGACTGCCTCGGACTTTTGTTCCTGCTGAGGTAATTTTTTTTCCTGGAGTGTTAATAGTGTGCAGGTCTATCCTGACCTCTGTTTCAGTGCTTTGCGAAGTCAGGCTTTTGATTTCAGGGGATGGGTGGTTCCCTTTTCCTCTGACTGTGGGGAGGATTCTTTGTTAATCTCCCCTTTGTTCTCTGGGACATTCCAGTCTGCAGGTATTTGTGCAGACTTTGCTGCACCCCCCTGTGGCACTTCAACTAGGTGAGGCATCACCCTCACTCTTTCACTGTCCCCTAGAGGTCTCTCTTTGTATCTGCCGGTTCCTGTAAATGTTGTCATCAACTCTGGTGGGGTGCTTCTTGTGTCTGCATTTACTCAGGAGGATGGGGGTCTAACTTTTCAAATTTTTTGGGTTTGGCTGACCAGACAGTAGGGGTTTTCATCCGGGATTCCTCCTGGACTTCCTTTAACCTGCCCTCTTGGTCAACTTTTCCCCTTCTCTGTCCCTTTGTTCTCGGCAGGGGTCCCTTGCAGTTCACCAGTCATCTGCTGGAGGATCCTCCTAACACCGGTCGGTACAGGACTTAGGGGTGCAGTTTTCACTGTAGGTTGGGGTTTCCCCTCAATCTGGCACATGTGGCAACTCCTGGAGTACTCCACCACATCTTTGTGGAGTTTTGACCGGTCAAACTGCTGTTTTATGCGGCCTTTGGTCTTTCCTATACTGGCATGTACAACCGCTATAGTCTCATGGACCCTTCTTAATATTTCACTCTGGTACCTCTGTGGCACGATTAACCGGTAAACTACTGTCCACTCCTTGGTCTCGGGTCTGTGAGGAGAACTCCATTTCCTTATTAGTACCTCATTCTTTAAATAGTAGCAATCAAGGACTTCCTCTGCTTCACTTTCAGACTGGGCAGCCTGTGCTAACCCTCTCAATACTGGGTCGGCTCGCTGAGTCTCAACTAGGGAAAATCCATTTAATTTATTCCCTGGGTCTCCTAACTTTTCAAAGAAGGTCTCGGACAGGCAGACCTCATGGTCATCTGCCTGCAGTGCCAATGCAGTCTCCTGTGGGGTAGGTGGTTTGATCATGGCCTGATCCATTACACATTCAGGGGAACTGCAGGGGACCATCTCCTGCCGCTGCCCTATTGCTCTGACCTCCTGCAGTCTTTCTTTCACTACCGGGGGGGCTATCACCTTTACCCCCGCCAGATCATTGCCTAGGAGCTGGTCAACCCTGTCCACAGGCAAACTAGGGACAATCCTTACTGTCACCAGTCCCAAAATTAGGTCGCACTCCAGCTGCACCTGGTGTACAGATACAGGCATATACTGCCCTCCAATACCATTCACCACCATCTTAGTCTTAACTGCACTCTCTGGGGAAAAGATCAGGCCTTTTCCCAGTAAAACAGATCTAGTGGCCCCTGTGTCCCTGAGAATCATTATGGGCTTGCTGGCCCCACTCGAGGAGCATGGGGTTACTTTCCCTTCAAACACAAAACCCTGATAACCTTCAGGAATCCTTTTAAATTTTCCTGCACTTGCAGTAGTAAGCTTCCTGGGTCTCACTCTTACTGCAGTTAAAGCCACAGCTTGTTCTGCTGTGCTTTCCATCAGGTTCCCTTTTTCACTGAGCGGGTGTGCCCTGATTAACCCTACTGGTTTTCCCTTTAGTTTCCAGCAGTCAGCTTTTAAATGCCCTGCTTTATTACAATGGAAGCACACAGATCTCTGGGCCTCACTCTTGCTCACGGCACCTTCCTTTTTGGCTGGACGAGGGCTCCATGTGTCTCCTGCTTTCCTTTCTCTTCCAGGACTGCCTGGGTGGATATCACCTTCACACACTTTGTCCTTTTTGGATTTGTGGGGGTGATCAGGAAAGGTTCTCCCCTAGGAAACTGACTTATAAATTAAAGCAAACTCATCGGCCAGAACAACTACTTGCCGGGCTTTCTGAATCCGTTGCGCCTCTACATGGGTCTTTATTGAGAGTGGGAAAGAGTTTTTAAATTCCCTGAGAGTCTCATGGCTGAGCTGTATTTTAAGAACCCTCAGCCACTGGTCATAAGCTAGCTGCTTACTTCTTTCAAACTCCAGATAAGTTTGATTAGCTTGCTTTTAGAGGGTTCTAAACTTTTGGTGATAGGCTTCAGTTACTAATTCATATGCCCCGAGGATAGCATTTTTGGTCAGTTCATAACTTGATGAACTCTCATCTGGCAACAGCGAATAAACCTCATGGACGTTTTCCAGTGAGCTTGCTTTGTAGTAAAAGAAACCACATCTCAGCTGGCCAGTTTAGCTGCCTTGCCAGTTTCTCAAAAGACACAAAAAACACTTTCACATCTTCCTCATTGAATTTTGGGATTAGATGTGCTAGTTTTAACAACTGTACCCAGCCCTGAATTACGCTGCTTCATATTGGCCATGCTTTCACTGAGGTTACTCTGTCGCCCTTAGTTAACTCAAGCCGCTTCAACTCTCTTTCTTCGCATTCTTTCTGGAATATTGCTTCTCGCTCTCCTCTCTCTCTTGTTCCTTCTCCTGTCTTTCTTTCTCTCTCTGCTCTCTCTTTCATTCCTTCTCCTGTCTTTCTCTCTCTCTCTCTCCTGCCTTTCATTTTCTTAACGTTCCTTCTGGAAGGCTCTTCCTTTCTCTTTCCTCAAACTCAAGTTTCCTTTGTTCCAGTTGTATCTTTGCTAACAATACCCTGCCAGAGTCTGCTTCTCACATTGCTTCTGCTTCTTCGGATTCAAGGGAAAAATGGTTGAGCACTGGTCTTAGGAGTTCAGACTTCCTAGCCTTGCCACGTACAGTGATCCCACGCTGCTCAGCCATTTTCCTCAACTCCTCCATAGACAGTGCTTTTAACTTATCCCAAGTTACTTCACCCTGGCTTGGAGAGCTACTAGCTTCAGTTGCAGACATGTTAGTATTCTGGCACACACAACCACAAGAAAACCTGTATTGAAATCTTGTTCTTTTGTTTTTGATTGGGAACAATTTGACTTCCCGCTTCCAATTTCTCTCATTTGTCTGTGGGTTAGTTCCAGACGCCAGCACCCAAATTTCTGTTACAACCAGGTGAGAACGGTGTCTAGAGGTCTCTTTCAGCCTTCACCTGGTCTTACTACAACAGGGTTTAATGTTAAACACACTGTGTTTTGAGCTCCCCCTTGGTGAATTCTTGTTCACCGCTTTCCAATTATGAGGCAAAGAAATGAACACAAACAGACTTTAAGTTTAAAGAAGAAATGTGAAATTTATTAAACTTAAACTAAAAACTCTAATTCAGTTAATGCCTACAGATACATACCGCACTCCACGCCAGCATGCATACACGATACGCACATGCAAATAGAGACAGAAAAGAACAGAAGAAAATAAAGTGGAAAAGTTTGAGGCAATATCTGAAGAGTTTGTTACGGGTTCTAAGAGCTCACTGTAGAGTCCTTTTGTAGGTTGATCTTGCTTTTCGTTGGTGCCCAGTATTCTTCTTAAACCTTGTTCACTGTAGGAGACTTTTCTCTCTTGGGGTTTATGTGTCCTCGGTGAGTTTCAGTTCAGTGAGAAAGAGCTGGAAGCAGACAGGAGGAGAGCATGTCTTTTCACTGCAGGAGCACAGAGCTTTCTTCTGCCAGTTCAAACATTGTCTCTGCAATTTAAAACTCCCCACGTTGGCCAGCAGGGTAGTCACATGACTGGTATAACCACTTTGAGCTTTGTGTATTGGGTGGGTCAGGGAATAGTCCTTTGATCCAACACTGTCTGCCAATATGCAAAATGTACTACCAGCCAGGGGCCTGCAACCCCTTGTAATAGGCCTTCTTTCCAGCAACAATTTGAAATTTAATGTCCATGTGGTGAAATTAATGTGCCTCATTCTTGGCAGGTTTGAGCCTGCATGACATCTCCACATCCAGGGGAATGAAATGTGATTTGAAAAAAAAGGCTCATTTCATTAAAGGGGTTGAGAGAACAGAAAACCATGCATTTCTCTCATTCAGTCCCATTCATTCATGAATTCTAAAACTTACTAATGTAATTAATGTGCCTCATTCTTGGCCTGCATGACAGTAAGAAGACCAAAACTGTACACAGTACTCTGGGTGCAGCCTCACCAATGCCCTGTACAGTTGTAGCAAGACTTCCTTGCTTTTATACTCCATCCCTCTTGCAATAAATGCCACTATTCCATTTGCCTTCCTAATTACTTGCTGTACCTGCATACTAACATTTTGTGGTTCATGTGCAAGGATATCCAGATCTCTGTACAATATTCTGCAGTCTCTATCCATTTAAATAATCTGCTTTTCTATTCTTCCCGCAAGTGGACAACCTCACATTTTCCTACATTATACTCCAGCTGCCAAATTTTTGCCCACTCACTGAACTGATCTATATCCCTTTGCAGATTCTTTGTGTCCTCCTCACAACTTGCTTTCCTACCTATCTTCAAATTGTTATGAATGCTGAACTTTGTAGCGTGATTATGTTTCAAAAACTGATTTTTAATGGAGTGTAAATATGGAGTCAGAGAAAACATGTGGCTTCCATCAACTCTGCTTAAAGACAAGACAGGGATCTTTGCTACAAGGACAACAAACAACCCAGATCAAAGACCCTTTTGAAAAGCAGAAGCTAAAGTTTTAACACCTGAAGATCAATGGACTTCAGATTATAAACAAGGAGCCAGTGGCTCTGAAAATGCAAAATGCAATTTCTAGCACCTGGAAACAAAGGAAAGCCCAGGGGGCTCTGCTGTGGCCAGACTTGTGGGTTCTGCATATTTGGAACAACAAATGGCTATTGACCTCCTGATTCTAGATAAATTCTACAGACTTTGAGAAATCTGCGGGCTGTAAGGAAGACAGGAAGACAATGACCAGCAGTGGCAGCTTCAAGGGAGAGAGAGAACACCTGCTCTTAGAACACTGATACAGTGAAAGGCTGTGAAAATTTGAACCTGATTTGAAGTTTGGGGTTTGCAGAGAAGGAAAAGACCAACAGGATAACCAGAGATTGCTTTATTCATGTAAGTCTAGGTCAAAAGTGCTAGGAAGAAGAGAACAAAGATGACACTGACTTTGAGAAGGTCTGCGAGATCCAACCCATTACAACTGGGAGGAGTTTGGGACTTCTGGCAGCAAAGATTTTGCTTCAAGGAGTACTGAGTAACATAAATGCGGTGTGAGGTTTTGAAGTGTTAATGAGTGAAGAAAATACCTTTCTCTGTAGTTTGGAATATTAGCTACTGCAAAGTACTATCTAGTTAACGGTGATTTTTAGTTTAGTTATTATAATAAAAGTCGCAAAATGTGAAATCTTGTCATGTAATTCTTTAAATTCATCTCGTGAGTTCATTTCTCATGTTTTAAAGTTAACAGTCTCATTGAGGTCATAATAGCATCGTCAGCAAATTTGGCTACAATATACCCGGTCTGTTTATCCAAGTCATTAATATAGATTGTAAGTAGTTGAGGCCATAGAACTGATTCCTGTGGTACTCCACTAGTAACAGTTTGCCAACCTGAAATGACCCATTTAACTCAGCTGTCTGTTTCCTGTTAATTAGCCAATCCTCTATCCAGGCTAATATATTACCCCAACACCATGAGCTCTTATCTCGTGTCGTAACCTTTGATGTGGTACCTTATTAAATGCCTTTTGGAAATCCAAATACACTACATCTACTGGTTCCCCTTTATCCACCCTGCTTGTTACATCCTGAAAGAAGTCTAATAAATATGTCAAACACTATTTTCCTTTTCTATATGCTTGTAGAAGCTCCTGTATTACCAACCTTACATTGAAGAATGTAAGAAATAGGAGCAGTGTAGGCCATATGGCTTTGCGAGCCTGCTCTGCCATTCAATAAGATCATGGCTGACCTACATAAACTCTACTTTCCCACCCTATTGCATATCCCTTGATTCCCCTAGTACCCAAAAATCCATCTCAGTCTTGAATATATTCAACGACTGAGCATTCAGAGCCCTCTGGGATAGAGAACTCCTAAGATTCACTACCATCTTCTCATCTCAGTCATAAACGACCCACCCCTTATCCTGAAACTATGACCCCTGGTTCTAGACTTTCCAGCCAGGGGAAACAGCCTTTCAGCATCTACCCTGTTAAGTTCTCTAAGAATGTTATACTCCTCAATGAAATAACCTCTCATTCTTCTAAACGCAAGAGACTTCATTTTTCTGTCCTCTTTTAATCTTTGTATCTTTAGTCATCCAGAGAGCTCTAGCTTTGGACATCCTTCCTTTCCCCCCTCATGGGAATGTCTATTATGTGCCATACAGGCCCCCACCTGCCAAGAATGAGGCATATTAATTTCACCACATGGGCATTAAATTTCAAATTGTTGCTGGAAAGAACAGAAGGCCTGTGACAAGGGGTTGCCAGGCCCCTGGCTGTAAAGACATTTGTGCATATTAACAGACAATGCTTGTAGACAAAGGAGCTGCTTCCTGCTCCAATTCAGTCCACAAACAGACGTGGTCAGACCAGTTAGCCACATGACCTACTGGCTGTTGCAGAGTTTGAACTGAGAGTTTTAAATTGGAGAGACAGTGTTTGAACTGGCAGAAAGCAGAATGCTCCTGGACTGAAGAAGACTGCCTGCCTGCTCCCATCTCTTTCTCACCAACTGCTGAATCCATTGAAAACACATGAACTCCAAGAGAGAAAAGTCGCTTACTGTGAGCAAGGTTAAGAAGAAGGTTTAATGTGCCTCATTCTTGGCAGGTGGGGGCCTGCATGACACAGAATTGACATTCCCATGAGGTGGAAAGGAAGGATGCCCAAAGCTAGAGCTCTCGGGATGACTAAAGATATAAAGATTAAAAGTGGACAGAAAATGAGTTTCATGACAAATGTTTAGAAGAGTTTAGAGTTTACACTTCTTCACACCCTGCCTCCTGTAAGGACTCCATTCCATTGTCTCAATTTCTCCGTCTCCGACGCATCTGCTTTAATGATGCTACCTTCCATGACAGCGCTTCTGATATGCCTTCCTTTTTCCTCAACCGAGGATTCCCCCGCACTGTGGTTGACAGGGCCCTCAACCGTGTCCAGCCCATTTCCCACACCTCTACCCTCACCCCTTCCCATCCCTCCCAGAACCGTGACAGGATTTCCCCTTGTCCTCACTTCACGCGCCCCCCCCCCCCCCCAGCCTACACATCCAAAGGATCACCCTCCGCCATTTCCGCCACCTCCAGCGTGGTGCCACTACCAAATGCACTTTCCCCTGCCCTCCCCTGTCAGCATTCCGAAGGGATCGTTCCCTCCGCGACAGCCTGGCCCACTCCTCCATTACCCCCACCACCTCGTCCCCTTTCCACGGCACCTTCCCCTGCAATCGCAGGAGGTGTAATACCTGCCCATTTGCCTCCTCTCTCTTCACTATCCAAGGCCCCAAACACTCCTTTCAGGTGAAGCAGCAATTTGCTTGTACTTCTTTCAATTTAGTATACTGTATTCACTGCTCACAGTGTGGTCTCTACATTGGGGAGACCAAACACAGACTGGGTGACCGCTTTGCGGAGCACCTGTACTCAGTCCGAAAGCATAACCCCGACCTTCCGGTTAATGGCCATTTCAACACTCTCCCCGCTTTCATGCCCACATCTCCGTCCTGGGATTGCTGCAATGTTACAGTGAACATCAACGCAAGCTTGAGTAACAGCACCTCATTTACCGATTAGGCATGCTACAGCCTGCCGGCCTGAACATTGAGTTCACTAATTTCAGAGCATGACGGGCCCCCCTTTTTATTTTTAGTTATTTTTTCTTTTTTATGTGTTTATTTTATCTTAGTTTGTTTCTACTGTGCCTACCCACTGTTTTTTTCATGTTTGTGCTTAGGGCTAGGCTGTTCAGTTTTCTGTCCATTAACACCCTCTCTGTACTAACGCTTTGTCTTTCAGCGCACCATTAACATACCGTTTGCCTTTGCTGCATGACCTTCTGGTCAGTTATTCTCTGTGACCTTGTCCTATCAACACCTCTTTTGTTATCTCTTGCCCCACCCCTGCTTTACTTGCTTAAAACCTTTTATATTTCTAATATTTGCCACTTCTGATGAAGAGTCACTGACCTGAAACGTTAACTCTGCTTCTCTCTCCACAGATGCTGCCAGACCTGCTGAGTATTTCCAGCATTTCTTGTGTTTATTTCAGATTTCCGGCATCTGCAGTATTGTGCTTTTATTTTAAGGTTTAAGAAGAATACTGGGCCCCAACAAAAAGCAAGATCTACCTACAAGCAAGGACTCTACAGTGAGCTCAACAATCCATAACAAAAACTCTTCAGATATTGCCTCAAACTTTTCCACTTTAATTCTTCTGCTGTTTTCTGTCCCTATCTGCATGTGTGTATCATGTATGCATGCTAGCCTGGACGCACTGTGTATCCGTAGGTGTTAACCGAATTAGAGTTTAAGTTTAATAAAATGTCAGCTTTTCTTCTTTGAACCTAAGAAAGCCTGTTGTGCTTGTTTCTTTGCCTTATAATTGGAAAGTGGTGAACAAGGATTCACCAAGGGGGAGCTAAAAACAGTGTGTTTAAAAATTAAACCCTGTTACAGTAAGACCAGGTGAAGGCTGAAAGGGAACCCTAGACTTTTTCACCTGGTTGTAACATCTGTAACTGCACCAGCTCCTGTTTGAAGGCCTGCCATTATTAAATTACCATTTTGTCTGACAATTTTTGATTCTAATCCACCTGGGCAAGATCCGCTTTCAAGTCACTGAACTTAGCTCTCCTCCAGCTGAGTATTCTTATGCTTTCTATAACTATTCTAAACCTGATGATACTATGGTTACAATTCTGCAAATGCTCTGCTACTGAAACATCATCAAATTGCCACACGTTATTCCCCAAGATTAGATTGAGCACTGCTTCCTTCCTCATTCGGCTGGAAAGACACACAGCAGAAAAGTTTTCTTGAACACATATCAGAAATTCCTCGTCCTCTTTGCCCTTTACACTGCTACTATCCCCATCTATGTTAGGAGAATTGAAGTCTCTGATTATCACAAATCTATAGTTCTTGCACCTTTAAGTAATTTGACTGAAAATATGCTCCTCTATCTCCTTCCCACTATTTTGTGGCCTATAATATACTTCCAGCTGAGTAATAGCTCCTCTATTGTGCTTTAAGTCTAACCAAATAGGTTCTGTCGTTGACCCATGAAATATATCATCCTTCTCCGATGCTATAATAGTTTGTTTGATCAATATTGCCTCCTTCCATATTTCTCCTCCCCTTGTAATCAGAAATATTATGTTCCCAATCCACCTCTTTGACCCAGATCGCTGCTATTACCACTATATCATAGTCCCAAGTGGAGCCTTGGCAGCTCACCAATCTTTGTATACCACACTATGAGCATTTCCACACATGCTCTTCAAACTCATCTTAAACATTTGCCCCCTTCTGATCCCTCCTATTTCTGAACTGTTCTTCACTCTGGTGCTCTTTGACTTGTCCGGTCCTCTTTGCACCTTGTTTCTCCTCTCTAATGTTTCATCTCAGTGTCCATCTCCCTTGCCAAATTAGTTTAAACACTTCCCCTTAACACTAGTTAACCTTCCTGCAAGGACCTTGGTCCCAGCCCTGTTGAGGTGTAACCTGTCCACCTTGAACAGGTCTTTATGCCTGAGAACTGGTCCCAATGCCCTAGGAATCTGAAGTCCTCCTTCCTGCACCATTTCACCCCATTAACTGTTTTATCACTAGTGCATAACACTGGTAGAATGTAAAAAATTAAATAAAACTATCTAAATATATATATATGGATAAAGATTTTGGGGGGTGGGGGGGAGATGTAGTATTTGGGATTTGAAAGGGTTAATGTTTGAGACAGTGTGAGGAATACCTCACATTGAGGACAGTGTGAGGACCACCTCCAGGCGCGTATCCATTGTCTCTCGAGATAAGGAGGCCCAAAAGAAGAGGAATACCTCCCACCATGATGATGTAAGAGATCACATGTGAGAGACTACAGGAAGAAGCAGCATAGCTTCAGAGGAGTCTCACACACTATGTAAAGCTGTATATAGTTAAAATATAATAAATGAGTTAATGTTAAAATTACTGAAGACTCAGTAATCTCTCCTAGCTAGACTAACCAAATATATACAAACGGTGCAAACTAACCAAACATACAACAGTGGCGGGCATCAAAGTCCCCCACTCATTCTGTGCCCTTGCTGCCCTCAGTGCTTCTTCCAAGTGGAAGATTCAATATGGAGGAGTATTGATACATCAGCTGAGGGAGGGAAGTAGGTGATAATCAGCGGGAGGTTTCCTTGCCCGTGTTTCATCTGATTCCATTATATTTTATGGGGTCTGGAGTCAATATTGAGGACTTCCAGAGCCACTCCCTCCTAACTTTATACCACTGAGCTGCCACCTTTGGTGGGTTTGTCCTGCGAGTGAGACAGGACATACCCAGGGATTGTGATGGAGGAGTCTGCATTATTGGCTGTAAGTTATGATTTGGTGAGTATGACTATGCCAGGCTGTTGCTTGACTAGTCTGTGGGAAAGCTCTCCCAATTTTGGCACAAGTCCCCAGTTGTTAGAGAGGAGGAGTTAGCAGGCATCTAGTTTTATTCTTATTTGACTTTCTGTAGCAGTTTGATACAACTGAGTGGTAGGCTTGATCAGCCATTTTGGAGGGCAGTTAAGATCTATGGATCTGGAGTCATACGTAGGCCAGGCCGAGTAAGGACATGTCCTTCCCTAAAGGACATAAGTGAACCAGATGGGCTTTTACAGCAATCCAGTAGTTTCACAGTCACTAGGGGCGGTACAATGGTTAGCACTGCAGCCTCACAGCTCCAGTGACCTGGGTTTGATTCTGGGTACTGCCTGTGTGGAGTTTGCAAGTTCTCCTTGTGACTGCGTGGGTTTTCACTGGGTGCTCTGGTTTCCTCCCACAGCCAAAGACTTGCAGATTGATAGGTAAATTGGCCATTATAAATTGCCCCTAGTGTAGGTAGCTGGTAGGAGAATTGAAGGAAGGTGGGGATGTGGTAGGAATATGGGATTAATGTAGGGTTAGTATAAATGGGTGGTTGATGGTCAGCACAGACTCAGTGGGCTGTAGGGCCTGTTTCAGTACTGTATCTCTAAAAAAAAAATTACTGAGACTAGCCTTTTATTCCAGATTTATTAATTAAATAACTTTAGATTCCACCACCTGTTATGGCGGGATTTGAACTTGTGTCTGGAGCATTAGTCCAGGCCTCTAGATTACTCGTCCAGTAACATCACCACTACTCTATCATCCTGAGCTTTTCCTGAGGAATGTTGAACTCCTCTCCCACTGTATGCTCTGGCTTCATCATATACTCTGACTATCCCAGTGATAGTGTCTCATTGAAACTCTTTATTTCACTTCACGTGTCTCTGGCCAATGAGTGATAATGATGGGCTGACTGACCAAGTGGGGAATTTCCAGGGATGCATCCCAGTGATTGTATTCTGGAATCTCTTTCTTCTGGGACATCTTCCTGTGAATTTTGTGTTCTTGCTTCTGTGGAGGTAAAAATAACAAGGACCTCCTGAGAGTAGGACACATTAGGAGGAGGAACACAGAGATCAAAACGTTTAGAGGAAGCTTGCCCCTTCACTTAGCTTCCCATAATGTCATCTGATACTGACTCGGTTCTGCCAATGTGTGAAGAATGAGGCAGGCCTACAAGATAGGAAATCTTTCTCCCTTGGCCCGACAATCTCCTCTGATGTCCAATGGAACTCCTCCATTGCTATAACTGCCTTCAAGGAGGCTTGGTTTCTTCTTTGGAGTGAAACACTTCTGTTTCTCATCAACAACCCCAAATATTGCGATTCACAGTGAGGCTGGGAAATGGTTGGTGATGGTTAAACACGTGCACTTGGAAGTCAACAAAAGGGGCCACATGCATTCCTGTAGCCTGTGTTGGTGCTCTAGTTTGTGCCTCACACCACTCAGTGACACCAATATTTTATTCCTTCACATTAGTACCAGTGCAAACTGCTATGCTGGGGTGGAGAAAGTGAGCAGTCAAATCCACAGGATTTCGGGATGCTCCGAGTACTACATTAAAATAGGCTAGTAAATTGTCCTAGGCTAAGAGAGGCATCAGCTTGTGTATGTATACTCCCCATGTACCTGTGTTGTCTTCAAATTTAATTTACAGATCATCGTAATTTTTTTCTGATGTATGGATTCATTTCAATGATCATTTCAGCCGTACCAATTTACAGAGGACAAAAAAATAGTGAGTATTAATGATAATGTGAACAGCAGCATAATTGGGGCTGATTTCTGTGTACTGGTGAGTTCTAAATGGATTTGAACTGTACACCCCAAGGTAAGCAAATTATATGTAGCATTTCCCTGCTCCCTTTTGCTCAGAGTAGTGAAGGTCCTACCTGGTTCATACAGATCTCAGTCAGTCTCCCACCTGTTTCGTCCAGGATCTTCGATCAGTCTCCCACCTGTATCGACAGGAGCTTCAGCCCCATTCTGCTTGTTTCAGGCGTATGTTTTATACACTTCACCCACCTGCCCCCTTTTATGCCTCCGCATTCGAGTAGCCTTTTACAGGTTCCCTATGAAGAATAACAGTTGGGGAAGGTGCCGAAAGCCTGCTGGCACCCACTGGACTGAACCCAGTAAAAATCAGCACTCCAGTCATGTGATTTCTTTCCTATGACTGAAAGTAGCCTTTGGGCATACTTTAGGTGAATCAATGGGAGATAATTCACACTATTCATCACAGAGTCTTGGAGAACCAAGACAATTGCCATTAATTTGGCCCATGGATCCTTAGTTCCTCTATACTCTAATTATGCTACATGTTTTGGTGTTTCAGAAATAACCTTGGTTGAAGTGTGCAGGGTGTTATTTCTGGTGTTTTAGTTTGAACCATACAAAGGATATTATATTTCTATAGTGAGTGATATCTATGATAATCTCTGTTATCATCAATTATAGTCCTACAGTGTGCTGTGCATCGTGTAAATTATGTGCCAACCAATTACAGCTTTATTGGCTAACCAGCACACAATGTAGAATGTTTAAAGGCAATTTATTTGTTAGTTTTCCCCATATATTTCCTTATAGTAATAGTTATTTAAATTTGAGACTGAATTTTAATCAGAAAAATTAATGTTATAAATTCTTCAATAATTTCACAAACAATATTCATTCTTTACCTACAGTTACAGAATGCCAGTTTCCTCTGAATCACATTTCAGGAACTATTGTAGCTGCAGTGGTGGTTTATGTGTTTATTGTAGGGATACCATTTGTCATCTTTTTGAAATATAGTAAGTGCTGATTGTATTGATATATTATCAATAATAGAACTTATTAATTACTTTATTGTTATGGTTGTTAGAATTCTGTTAAATTTCTACATTCTTCCCATTTTTCCCAATATAAAATTTACTTTAAATGTTTTCAGTGATGAAATTAATTTATGCACGCTTCCTCATCCATTAAACCTTTGCCCATTAAACATCCATCAATAAAACCTCCCTCTTTTAAACCACCAACGTTTACTGTTTGCCCATTAAACTTCCATCAATAAACCTCCATCTGTTATCCTTCCAGTTAAACCTTCATAATTAATTCTCTAACCATTAATTCTCCATCAGTGGTAAACAAGCTGCCTGCTCATGGCAGCGGCATAGTTAATTAGGTGGCTAGTTAGAACTGGTTACCTGGTCAGCAGAGACTGGCTCAGGTCTTTGGAATTTTTGCCAGTACAAAAACAAGAGACTTTTGTTTACACACAAAGTAAGTAGCACAGAGTCCATTTTGATGGTGACTGCTTCGGCAGAGTGCATAATGTGGGGAAGTTGGTGATTGAGGGAATTTGCACAGGGAGTGCAGAGGTACTATTCTGGTATTTTACAAAGCAGAGAGTGGCAGACAGCGAGACCTGAGAGCTGATGTCTAGAGTCCTTAATTAGGTGAGAAGGGAAGTCATAGTCATAGAGAGATACAGCACTGAAACAGGCCCTTCGGCCCACCATGTCTGTGCCAACCATCAACCACCCATTTTATACTAATCCTACATTAATCCCATGTCCCCTACCACATATCCCCACCTTCCCTCAATTCTCCTGCCACCTAGTGTTTATCTATATTACAGAGAGACTCACCAGGAGCAGTGGCAGACTTGGATGCAGGCTGAGCGCTGCAACTAATGAGCAGTTAAAATGGGAGAGAGAGTCTCCAGCGAAATCCCCAACAATAAAAGTAAAATCTGCAAAACAGCTATAGTGACATCTCAAGCAGGGAAGTGCCGATTGATGAGTAGCTGGTAAGTATTTCTAGTTAATAATCTAGAGAGTAAAGAAATGGCAAGGAAACTCAGCCCCGTGGAATGCTTATCCTGTGCCATGTGGGAAATCTTGGACGCTTCTAATGACCTGGATGACCACGTGCAGGAAGTGTTGCCAGCTAGGGCTGCTCAAACTCCACTTTTCGGAGCTCGAGTGGTGGCTGGAATCACTACAGGGATCTGCCAGGCTGAGAACTTTGTGTATAGCATGTTTCTGGAGGTGGCCACCCCACAGCTTAAAAATGTGCAGGCAGACAGGGAATGGGTGACCGCCAGAAGGACAAGGAAGACCAGGCAAGCAGGGCAAGGATCCCAGCTCTGAAGACTGGTGAGAATGATGGTTCTTCTGGGGAGTGCAGGCAGAGCCAGGTCCACCATGGGTGCCTCAGCTGCACAGGGTGGGGAGGAAGAAGAATGGAAGCACAATAGTGGTAAGGGATTCAATAGTGAGGAGAACAGACAGGTGCTTCTGTAGTTGCAAAAGTGACTCCAGGATGGTATGTTGCCTTTCTGATGCCAGGATCAAGGACGTCACTGAGCGTCTGCAGGACATTGAGGGGGGTGGGGGGGAGGGTGAACAGCCAGAAGTCGTGGTCCATATCGGCACCAATGACATAGGCAGAAAGAGAGATAAGGTCCTGAAGGCAAAATTTATAGAGCTAGGAGAGAGATTGAAAAGCAGGAGCTCAAAGTAGCAATCTTCGGATTACTACTGTTACCACGTACTAGTGAGTACAGAAATAGGAAGATAGAGCTGATGACTATGTGGCTGGAGAGATGGTACAGGAGGGGAGGCTCTGGATTCCTGAGGCATTGGGACGACTTCTGGTGGAGGTGGGACCTGTACAATCCAGATTGGTTGCACCTGATCAGGACCTGGACCAATACCCTCCCAGGGGTTTTACTAGTGCTGTTGGGACGGGTTTAACCTAGCTTAGCAGGGGGTTGAGAACCTGAGAGTAAAAGACAAAGGCTAGAAAAGAAAAGTTGGAAATGGAAGGCAGAGTTAGTAAGTGTGTGTGGAAGGCGGAGGAGCCAAAGGTTAGAAAAGAAAGTAAGAGAGTTTGGCAGTGTTAAGTGGTAGATACTTCACTGCAAGAAGTCTAAGGAATAAGGTAGATGAGCTGAGAGCACATACTGACATGTGGGAGTATGATATTATAACTCTTACTGAGACATGGCTGAAAGAAGGGCAGGAATGGCAATTCAACATTCCTGGTCACAGGGTTTTCAGACAAGATAGAGAGGGAGATCAAAAAGGAGGGGGGGGGGGTGGTCACGATATTGATTAAAAGAAATCATTATAGCTGTGAGGGATGATATGGTAGAGGGATCAACAAATGAAGCCATATGGGTTGAACTGAAAGAACAAAAAAGGGGCAATCACACTCCTGAGAGTGTAATATAGACCCCCAAAAGTCAGAAGGAAATAGAAAAGCAAATATGCAGGCAAATCTCTGAGAAGTGTAAAAACAATAGGCCAGTAATAGTGGGGGAATTTAACTACCCTAATATTAACTGGGATAGAATTAGTGTGAAAGGCACAGAGGGAGCAGAATTCTTAAAATGCATTCAGGAGAACTTTTTTAGCCAGTATGTAGCAAGCCCAACAATAGAGGGTTCAGCTTTGGATTTAGTTTTAGGGAATGAACCTGGGTAGGTGAGGTGCACTTTGTTGGAAGTGATCATAATTCAGTTAGGTTTAAGGTAGTTATGTAAAACAACAAAGATAGACCAGGAGTAAAAGTTCTCGATTGGGAAAAGCTAATTTTACTAAGCTGAGATGTGATTTAGCTAAAGTGGACTGGAAACAACTACTTGAAGGTAAATCAGTGCCAGATTAGTGGGAGGCATTCAAGGAAGAGAGAGTGAGGGTTCAGAGCAAGAATGTTCCCTTAAAGAAAAAGGGTGGAACTAACAAATCCAGGTGCTTCAAAGAGAGGATAAAGAAAAAAAGGGAAACTTATGACAGATACTGAGGGCTTAATACAACAGAAGGCCTAGAGGAGGATTAAAAAGTGTAATGGTGAAATTAAAAAGGAAATTAGGGAAAAATAGAGGGCATTAAATAATATTAACAAGTAAAAATCAAGGAAAACCTAAGGGTTTTTCATAAATACATAAAGTGCAAGGGGATAACTAAAGAAAGAGTAGAGCCTATTAGGAACCATAAGGGTAACCTGTATCTGAAGGCAGAGGACATGGGTATGGTTCTTAGTGAATACTTTGCATCTATATTCACAAAAGAGAGGGATGATACAAACATTGCCACCAGAGAGGAAGTGTGTGAAATATTAGATGAAATTAATATTGAATAAGAGGATATATTATGGGGTTTAACACCTTTGAAAGTGGATAAATCCCCAGGCATGGATGAAATGCATCCTATGCTATTAAGGGAAGCAAGAGAAGAAATTTTCCAATCCTCTGTCGACATGTGGGGCGCCAGAGGACTGGAGGACAGATAACATTGTACCATTGCTTAAAAAGGGAGAAAGGGATAGACAAAGTAATTACAGGCCAGTCAGCCTAACCTGGATGGTAAGAAAATTATTGGAAAAAATTGAGACACGATAAATCTTCATTTAGAAATACACGGATTAATCAAAAACAGAACGGATTTTATTTTAGGGAAGATTGTGTGTGACGAACATGATTGAATTTTTTGAAGAGGCAACTAGGAAGGTCAAGGAGGGTAGTGCATTTGATGTTGTCTATATGGATTTTAGCAAGGCTTTTAATAAGGTGCCACGTGGCAGACTGGTCATGAAAGTAAAAGCCCATGAGATCCAAGGCAAAATGGCAAGTTGGATCCAAAATGGTCTTAGATGCAGGAAGCAAAGGATAATGGTCAGTGGCTGTTTCCAGTGGGGTTCCGCAGGGCTTGGTACCACGTCCTTTGCTTTGTGTGATATATATCAATGATTTGGACTTCAATGTAGAGGGTACAATTAATAAGTTTGCAGATGATACAAAAATTGGCCGTATGGTTGATAATGATGAAGAAAGACGTAGACAGCAGGAAGATATCAATGGACTGGTCAGATGGGTGGAACAGTGGCAAATGGAGTTCAATCTGGAGCAGTGTGAGATAATGCATTTGGTGAAGGCTAACAAGGCAAGGAAATACACAGTAAATGTTGGATATTGTTACGACCGCAGCGGGAGAAGTGCATTGTTTATTCTAGTCCCACTTCTCCACAGGCCACAACATATATTTAAATTTTCCAATATGATCAACCATCTACACTCTTTTTCCCCGGAATAAAACACACCAACCAGGATTCTTTAATAAACAACAAAATTATCAGTTCATTGTAAAACAAGTCTTAACCAGTAATAAGGTAAAACATACACGCACAAATTGAAATATTATAGCCCCTTATTTATCTTAGCCCCTCACACACACACACACACACACCACTTAACTGGAAAATAAAAGGGATTTTTGTTTATAGCACTGTTACAAAGCAAAAAAAACCTCTTAGGCAAAATACTTGTCCTTGGTTTTGTTTGGCATCCAAAATGCGTATAGATGGCTGTCACTGACATCTTCCTAGAACAGTTCTTTCCAGGCAATGCTGAAGATCAGTTTTGGTAGGCTTTTCAAGAAATGCAGCTAGGGATTGGTCTTATAGCAGAACTGCGGCAACAGGGGTTTCAGTTCGATATGCAGGATTTCTTTTCGAGAGAGAGAGAAAGCGAGCTGGGTCTTCTTCTTTGGCAGGCAAAGACCAACTGTCTTTTATAACAGTTCAAATTGAAACTAAAAACAGTCCAGAAGTCATGCCTGCTGGCCTCTAAATCTTGACCTGTCACTTCTTTGTAAACATCTCCTCAAGTCAAAAGCAACCCCTGCTGGGTGACTATCCACAGACAAGTGCTTTCCATTAAGACTTGTTTACAAGCCAAATCCAGGAACTTTCTGGTAATTTCTTTAAAAAACACAAAGTTCAGCATCCCTTCAAGATACCAGATGAATCAATGTCCATTTTGCAACTATAAGTCCTTAAAACATATTTTACAAAAGAAATAGAAGCAATCTTGTAACAATACTGAGAGGTGTAAAGGAATAAAAGGTACCTTGGAGTGCATGTCCACAGATCTGTGAAGGTAGCTGGGCAGGTAGGTAAGGTTGTCAAGAAAGCATACGGGATATTTGCTTTTATTCACTGAGGCATAGAATATAAGAACTGGGAGGTTTTGCTGAAACTGTAAAATACACTAGTTAGGCCACAGCTGGAGTACTGTGTGCAGTTCTGGTCACCGCACTATAGGAAAGATTTGATTGCACTAGAGAGGGTATAGGAGGACATTTAAGAGGATGTTGCCCGGACTGGAGAATTTTAATTATGAGGAAAGATTGTATAGGCTAGGATTTTTTTTTTGGTACAGAGGAAGCAGAGGGGAGACCTAATTGAAGTTTATAAAATTATGAGGGGTCTAGATAGAGTGCATAGGAAGGCCCAATTCTCCTTGGTTGAAGGGTCCATAACCAGGGGACATAGATTGAGAGTAAGAGGTGGGAGGTTTGGAGGGGATTTAAGGGAAATTGTTTTCATCCAGAAGGTGATGGGATTCTGAAACGTAGTGCCTGAAAGGGTGGTAAAGGCAGAAACCCTCGTAACATTTTAAAAAGTAACTGGATATGCACGTGAAATGCAGTAACCTCCAAGGCTACGGGCCAACAGCTGGAAAGTGTGATTAGGCTGGCTGGTTATTGGTCAGCTGACATAGACATGGGCCAAATGGCCTCCTTCCATGCTGTAAATTTCTTTGATTCTATGAATAAATCTCCCTCCATTAAACCTTTGCCCATTAAACATCCATCAATCAAAGAACAAAGAACAGTACAGCACAGGAACAGGCCATTCGGCCCTCCAAGCCTGCGCCGATCTTGATGCCTGCCTAAACTAAAACCTTCTGTACTTTCGGGGACTGTATCCCTCTATTCCCATCCTATTCATGTATTTGTCAAGATGCCTCTTAAACGTCGCTATCATACCTGCTTCCACCACCACCCCCAGCAGCATGTTCCAGGCACTCACCACCCTCTGTGTAAAGAACTTGCCTCGCATATCCCCTCTAAACTTTGCCCCTCGCACCTTAAACCTATGTCCCCTAGTAACTGACTTTTCCACCATGGGAAAAAGCTTCTGACTATCCACTCTGTTCATGCCCGCACTTACCAGCAGCGCTGTTAAAGGTTCAATCTTCCGGGAGCCGGCATCCTAATTGGCTGCCTCCACATTCACCATCCTATTAAGGATGGCAGGTGGGCTTTCAATACTGCAGGCCCAATTAGAGGGCAGGCAGCTCTGGAACCACAACAGCCCCACTGGGAGAGGTGGGCGCTACTGAAGTAGGTCGGGGACCGCGAGGACACGTCAACATGGAAATGCCCTCACTGGCCTGAACAGCAGTGAGTAAATAAACAGGATCTAGGTCATTAAGTCAATCAGGGTGGAGAGGGAACCCCTCTGCTAGATGGTGCTTGGCTATGATTATGTCCTTTCATGCTCACGACCCTGTCATTGGGACTTGGAATTTCTGGTTGCAATGACTCCAACACCCCCGCCCCCCAACTTCAGCCTGTTGCATGGAGGCCACCTCCATGGTGCTGGTGGACTCCACACTTGGTGGGGGGGGGGGGGGGGGAGGGTGCTGCTTTGTTGGCGGCAAAATGCCAGCAAGGCCATAAAATCGCCCCAAATTGGGGTCTTAACTGTCTGCCTTCCTCCATGGACCGCATGTGAGCCGCATGGAAGATGGCAGGATCCCCAAAGACACATTGTACAGCGAGCTCGCCACTGGTATCAGACCCACCGGCCGTCCATGTCTCCACTTTAAAGACGTCTGCAAACGCGACATGAAGTCCTGTGACACTGATCACAAGTCGTGGGAGTCAGTTGCCAGCGTTCGCCAGAGCTGGCGGGCAGCCATAAAGGCGGGGCTAAAGTGTGGCGAGTCGAAGAGACTTAGCAGTTGGCAGGAAAAAAGACAGAGGCGCAAGGGGAGAGCCAACTGTGTAACAGCCCCGACAAACAAATTTTTCTGCAGCACCTGTGGAAGAGCTGTCACTCTAGAATTGGCCTTTATAGCCATTCCAGGTGCTGCTCCACACACCACTGACCACCTCCATGCGCTTACCCATTGTCTCTCGAGATAAGGAGACCAAAGAATAAAAAACCCTTTCCCATCACATCAATCACAGAATTATCCCTAAAACTTATCAATCTACTCAGTCTAGTTGCTAATGATGAGTTGCCTCATCAAACAACCTTTATTACAGTCACAATAACTTTCTGAGGCTGATGGTAAATAGTTTAGACAAAAGTGCAGGTTTCTCGCATGTTAATCAATGCTTAATGTATTTTTATTTACAGTGGCGTCATGGCTTAAAGTTCAAAGAATCAGTGGACTTACAACAAAGTGAGAGATCCTACAATTTAGGGTCTGTGTACTATTGTGAGAAATTACAAGTAAAGAAGCAACACTTGTCTTTCCTAGGATTGAGAATACCAGGGATACCAATTCTGTCTTCACATCATGTCAACTCACATTTCAGGAAGGGTCATTGGGAAGCAATCAGAAGTGAGAAACCTGGCTGACTCGTACTTCCAGCTATCCCTACCCCATAAACATTCCCCTTTTATTTCACAGATGATCAAGGTGTCTCAGGCACTGAAAACACATTGCTGTGTTCCAGGCTTTCCAAACCAAACTTTTTTTATTCGTTTATGGGTTGTGAGCATTGCTGGCAAGGCCAGCGTTTGTTGCCCATCCCTAATTGCCCTTGAGAAGCTGGTGTTGAACCGCCTTCTTAAACCTCTGTAGTCCATCTGGGGAGGGTACACCCATAGTACTGTTGGGAAGGGAGTTCCAGGATTTTGACCCAGAGACAATGAATGAACAGCGATATAGTTCCAAGTCAGGATGGTGTGTGGCTTGGAGGGGAACCTGCAGGTGGTGGTGTTCCCATGCGTCTGCTTCCCCTGTCCTTGTAGTTGGTAGAGCTCGCGGGTTTGGAAGGTGCTGTCTAAGGATGCTTAGCAAGTTGCTGCAGTGCATCTTGTAAATGGTACATACTGCTGCCACTGTGCGCCGATGGTGGAAGGAATGAATGTTCAAGTTGGAGGATGGGGTCAAGCTTTGTTCTGGATGGTGTCAAGCTTCTTAAGTGTTGTTGGAGTTGCACTTATCCAGACTAGTGGCGAGTATTCCATCACACTACTGACTTGTAGATGGTGGACAGGTTTTGGGAGTCAGGAGATGAGTTATTCGCCACAGAATTCCCAGCCTCTGACCTGCTGTCGTAGTCACAGCATTTATATGGCCCAGTTAAGTTTCTGGTCAATGGTAACCCCCCCCCCCCCCCCTCCGAAGGATGTTGATGGTGGGGGATTCAGTGATGGTAATGCTGTTGAATGTCAAGGTAAGATGGTTAGATCCTCTCTTGTTAGAGATGGCCATTGCCTGGCACTTATGTGGTGTGAATGTTAGATGCCACATTTCAGCGCAAGCCTGAAAGTTGTCCCAGTCTTGCTGCTCGTGGACATGGACTACTTCAGTATCTGAGGAGTCGTAAATGGAACTGAACACTGTGCCATCATCAGTGAATATCCCCACCATAAGATCTTATGGTGGAGGGAAGGTCATTGATGAAGCAGCTGATAATGGTTGTGCTTAGGACACTATCCTGAGGAACTCCTGCAGTGATGTCCTGAGGCTTAGGTGTTTGCCCTCCAACAACCACAGCCATCTTCCTTTGCGCTAGGTTTGGCACCAACAAGTGGAGAATTTTCCCCTGATGTCCACTGTCTTAAATTTTGCTATGTCTCCTTGATGCCACACTTGATCAAATGCTGCCTTAATGTCAAGGGCACTCCCTCTCATCTCACATGGGAATCTACACCTGTAGAGTTTCTTTTTGCCTGATACGATGTACACTCTATCCCCATAAGGATACAAATACAGTGGACTAAAGCACGGGCTGCAGAGCCAAGGGTTAGCCTTTACCCGCATTCGACTTGGAAGAAACATCTGCTGGTAACACCAACGGTCATTGCTGGAAGTACTGAGCATGTCAGGCAGCAGCTTTGGAAAAAGAAACAAAAGTTAACATTTCAGGTCGTGACCTATCGATGACTCTATTAAGACTGTTTCTCTATCCACAGATACAGCCTGATCTGCTGTGTATTTCCAACTTTTTCTGTTTTTGTTTCAGATTTCCGACACCTGCAGTATTTTGCATTTGTGCTAACAGTCATTCCTAGGCTGTGATTGTACCTCACATTGAGCATAAGGTTAAAACATTATTGCAATCAAAGCCAACCGGTAATGTTTATCTTTCCATTGTGATTCAGAGCAAGTCACACGTACCAGCTTTCAAAGTCACGTATTTCAAGTAAAGGTGGCACAGAAAGTCAGGTTCATTGGGCAGCTTCAGCCTGTCCATAGTGCTGCTGTGATACAGGATATACAGCGTGTCAGGCTTCCCAATGCAGAGGTAGTACAGACAGGGCAAGAGCCAGAGGCATGGCAGCCACCACAGGCAGCATGGGCACCTCGGGAAAGATTGGGCATAGCACTCAGGATGAAAAGTCCAGTGTCTGTGACACATCGGATCATCAGGGCGATGCCGGCGGCTCTGCTGTCCTAAACACTCCAGTGGAGACTGTAAGTGGTTACACAAAGCTCCGCACAGGTATAGACCACCCCACCCCCCTCCCACCCATCTGATGGCCCAATAACAATCTGCAGCAGTTGAAATACGTTTATTCATAATATAACTGTACAGCTGCTGCTGTTTGTAAATATGTGAAACTCTCTTCAGCTCACCATTTATCAGCCAGAAATCTAACGTGTAAACAGCCTCTGAGTGGAGTAAGGTGCCAAGTATTGGTGCTGGAATCCATCCTCCTGCCTCATACAAAGAGTCTGTGGACTTACTGAGCCCATAGCCCTATTTAAAACCAAACTGGAATGCCTACACCACTCAATGACTACTCAAATTCCAAGCCAATGTGGCATATTTTCATCTGAATCTATTTCAGCCTGAAATTGTTTGAAACTAATTCAATGATATTACATATGACCTACCATTTATTTAAACAAACACCTTTGGTAAATGTCTCAATGCTTGTGCGATGACAGGTGTTATATATTGCATATTCAGTCTGTTACATTTTCAATGCATTGTGTGTGGTATATTACAGTACTTAAGTGTTTTATATTACAGCATTTGTTATGTGTGGTATATTACAGCCTTTATTATGTGTGGTACATTACAGCACTTGTTATGTGTGGAATTTTACAAAATTTGTTGTGTGTAATATATTGCAACACTAGTTATGTGTGCTGTATTACAATACTTGTTATGTGTTTTATATTACAGCACTTGTTATATGTGGCACATTAAAGCACTTGTTATACGTGATATTTTCCAGCACTTGTTATGTGTGTACATTACAGCACTGTGTGGTAAGTTTTAACACCATACATTTGATCCATTTTGGCAGATTATGGTACAGTCTGGTTGTTGACTGGGTTAAATGTTCTATAATGCAGGATGAAGAGATTGGGGCAGAATATAAGGAGGAGTGATGTAGGAAGTGGGGGCTCGCTGTGAGGTTTGAGGGAATGAGCAGGTTACCAGAATCATTTAGATTATCCCACTGTAACAGACTCTACCAGGACTGCCTGGTGCTCCTATCTCCTCTCCCTGAGACTGTCTGGAACTCCTGTCTCCTATCCCCCAGGAGTGTCTGGGACTCCTGCCTCCTCTCTCTGGGACTGTCTGGAAGTTCTGTCTCCTGTCCCCGAGTGCTGTCTGAAGCTGCTGTCTTCTCTCCCTAGGGACTTTCTGGCCATCCTGTCTCCGGTCCCCGGGTCTGTCTGGCACAGGGTTTGAATTCTGCGCTTTCTGGCTCAGAGGTGGGAAAGCTGCACACTAAGCAAAGGCTGACTCCATATTAGAAGCAGTTAAAGCTTGCTGAAGGTGATTATGTAAGAAGCAATTCAAATCTGGAAATTCTCCTGGCAATCCAAAAAACACAAAGATCCAATTAGCTGCAGGTCAGTGCTGTTTTAAATACTACTTCAATGGCCCTCATCAATCAATCTGTCATGTTTTGCTGGCATCTTCAGCACTGGGTTGGACTTATGTCTTATGTTAAAATAGCCAGTTGAACCTGGGAACGGCAAAAGAGGATTCTTGCATAGTTGCAGTTGATTGGTTTATATATGAGTAACGTTAGAGGTCTGTGTTCATGAGGTTGGACACTGGTTGATGGGAGTAGAAGGCATCTCACCCAAATCACAATGGAACAAAAATCAATTCAGGCAGTGGTCTCTGCACACTCTCTGATGATTGCACTCCCACCATGTAAAGCTCAGTGCCAGAAGCAAAAACCCAAAATGATCCCTCTGATCCCACACATTACTGGATTGCGTTTGTTGCAGTAGGACCTTTAAGAGGTAGGTATACCATAGATTCTCACAAAAACCCAATAGTGAGCATAGCATTACAGTAACAGCGATGCAGGAGTGGCACAGTAACAGAGAAAGCATTACATTAACACAGGTAGAGGGAGGGTTATAGTAATAGAAAGAAAGATTACAGTAACAGGAAGGACTACGGTAACAGTGGTTCCAGTAACAGAGCAAGGACTACAATAATAGAAAAGAATTACAGTAATAAAAGTTGTTATTATGGACAGGGGGTAATTGAGGTGGGTGGCTTCCACTTTTCAACTCCCAACTGACACTGCAGATAGTGTTAAGTTAAAAATGGTGAGTTAATCCCTGAGTATTTTTAGGTTCAAATAAACAGACAAATGATAGGTTTTCTCATGGTTTAAAAAGAGAAAGGTTAAATTTTTATTTAAACAGAAATCCCGAATTGTTCACAGGCTTCACCCGCTCACACATTCATACACCCATGCACACATAAAGGTAGATAGATAGACGGGAAAGGGTAAGATGCAATTAAAGTCCCAAGTGATGTAAGAGTTTATGGTTCACAGAAAACTGTTGAATTTTCTCGGGAGGAAAGTCTTTTCAAAGGTGTAGGCCTGGATGTTTGCAGTTGTGAACTTGCTGAGGTGTTGTAGATTTCTGGTGGTTAAAACGGCAGCCTGGAGGTGCTGATTACTTTTTTAAGTTTTCTACTGCAGCAAGAAGACTATAGTGTGAGCAGCAAGCCTTCTTCCTTAGCTGGACTGATCTCACAGCCTTTGGCTGGGAATAGCTTTCTATGGTCTTTTCTTGATCTCTCCTCTCTCTTCAGAGGGATACCTTTTAAGGTAAAAATCCGACATGTGAGTCTCTGTCAGGTGACACAGAGCCCTCTTCCCTGGTGTGACCACACAATAGTCCAGGATAAGGAAACCATTGCTATCTGTTGGCGTCTGGATGGGAAGCATTCTGTTACAGTGATGCTATTTCACACTTATTCATCTTGGTTTGGGCTGTGGAGTCGGTCTGTCTTTTGTTAGTTCATTCCCGTACATAGGAGTCATCAATATGTAATGGACTCCTTTGAATTTCAATGGGTTTTCCCCAGACTAATTCAGACACAGTTAATGAGTTTCGTCTTTGCAGACAAACAGTTTAGGAGGGGCCACCTGACCTCTACTCCATTTTGTCTGTGGTACAAATCTGTTCATTTTCTTGTGGTTTGGTTTAATAGTATCAATAATAGATGGATTAAAATAATAGAAGGGTTGCTAACAGAAAGGATACAATAACTGAGATGCACGACTGTGAACAATGAGAGAAAGGTCACAGAAACAGAAAAACTACAGTAACAGAGAGAACAGCGACAGTCACAGTGAGAGAAGGGTTACAGTAACAGAGGGAAAAGTAACAGTGGAAGGGTTACAATAATAGAGAAAATGGGTGCACTAACAGAGATGGAAGGTTACAGTAATAGAGAGAATTGCAATAACAAAGGGAAGTGTTAGCAATAGGAAGATGGAAGGTTTACAGTATCAGAAGGGAGTCATGGAAACTCTACATGCCAAATGGGAAATATTAAATTCATTGGTTGGAACCTTACAATAGACTTTTAATGGAAAAATCCTACAAGTTAACTTTTAAAAAACTGGCAGGCAAGATGGCCACTGTAATTTACATTTGAAACACCAGGAGATTAAACTGGAGACGAAAAGTCTAACCAAACTCAGCCAGAACAATGACTTGTGCTCAGTGATTGAATTACCTAGAATGGCTTTATCAACATGGTCATCAAGGCCATCTACACCCATTGACTTTGAAAGAACCAATCCCCTCCAAGTGCGACTGGACCTCCTGAGGCAGGTAGCACCTTGAATCTCAGAGAAGATTCCAGAATAAACCTCATTAAAAACAAAGGGGGTTGATACAGCCATATGACTGCCTGTGCAGCTCCGAAAAAACTGTAAGCTTTGTCACAGCAGACAGGAAGTAACTGAAAAGCCAAAGCCAGCAACGAAGTAGGTTCTCTCTCTCTCTCTCTCTCTCTCCCTTTCCAGAAAATATCAGAAGATCTGGCTGCAACTGGGAATTCACACCGCCCCCCCACCACCCCCCCCCCCCCCCCCCCCCACCAAGCCTACAGACCGCTACAGCCAGCAACTACCACCCTTCTGCCTTCAGGAGCTCTGAGCAAAGCAAGCCAACCACTGTGCATGTGGCCCAGCGAAGACTTCAAGACCACAATTTCAGTTGAGAACTATTGGACTCACATACTGTATTTAAATTCCATTTATTCTGACTTTAATCCAACCTCCAAATCTGTTTCCCTCTGTAATCTAGTTGTAAGTGTGTGACTCTCGTGTGGATGTGTAGCGTATTTTTAGCATTTTAAATCACATTTTAATAGCATTTTAATTTTAGAGTGTTAAGTGTAATAAATTTACCTCTTGTTTAAATTCAAGAAAACCTGTCTGATTGGTTCTTTTGCAATCATGCTAGAGGAACAAGAGCAAACGCTCACTGTGGTGGTAAGCTCAACCACTGTATTAAGAAAGGATATACCCTGTTGTGGTCAAACAAGCGAAGGGGCGAAATGTGAGCCTGAGACTCCCTCCTCACCTGGCCGTAACAGAAGCTTTACAGTAACAATGTGAGAGAAGGGTTACAGTTTTTTTTTAGTCTTGCATGGGATGTGGGCATCACTGACAAGACCATCATTTGTTGCCCATCCCTAATTGCCCTTCACAACTGAGTGGCTTGCTAAGCCACTTCAGAGGGCATTTAAGAATCAACTATATTGCTGTAGGTCTGGAGTCACATATAGTCCAAGTAAGGACAGCAGATTTACTTCCCTAAAACTTTACAGGTTCCATCCCTCACTTCAGGGGTCCCATCCTATTCATAAGCTGAGCCCCCTCATTGATTGATTCTGCCCCTCCTCAGATCCCAGCCCCACCCTCTTCAGCGTCCTGACCCTCCTCAGAGCACACTCTGGGCTTTATGCGGGAGCATTTTCCAGGAGACCAGTAGTGCTGGAACAGCCAGCAGCGGCAGTAGGAGCAGAATGTGGATCAACACCTGGCTCAGTTTGGCCTGAGTCTGTCAGGGTAAAAGCCGACTCAGGTCTGCAAATGAAACCCCACCCAAGCCCGACAACCATATCTGAGCTGAGCCTGACCTGGCCCGAGTCCTTTCATTTTTTTCCCTGCGCCCGATATGATCATCAGTTAACATGCCTTCCGTTTTTCACCTTGTTACTTCCCTGCACAAGCTTTAAAAAACTGTAACTAAACAACCTTTCTATTCCAAAAAGTACATTAACATTGGAACCACTGGTGATAGAGTGTGTCCGACCCAAGCCCGAATACCGGACCCGGAAGAGCGATCCAACCCAAATCCGACATGCCGTCGGGTAGCCATACTCTGTGTCAGGGTGAGGGAGGGAGAGGGAATGAGTGTTAGAAAAACAAAGAATGTGAAAGCAAAGGGCAGGGAGGTGCAGGGAAGCAGTGAGGAGATAGGATAAGAGTCAGGGGAGGGGAGAGGACTGAGGAAACGAAAGGGGATATGGGGGAGGAAGGAGTGGGAAGGTGGTGTTGATTACCCATTCTTGGGTGAGAATGTTTTGTGACTTGGGTGGGTATGTTAGATTGCCCCATACTCTGGTGGGTACATTATGTGATCATCTAGTCTTGGGTGGGTACGATATGTGACTATCCATACTCAGATGGGTGTGCTATGTGACTGTCCATACTCAGGTGGGTACATTATGTAACTTGCTGCAGAAATTTTGTGTGATGGAATAAAGAATGGCAGCCAGTAGAATTGGATTCTACCCCAAATCTCACCGCCATCTACTGGGATTACAGTATTTCCATTTATTATGGAGAGTAAATTCAAGGCCCTTTCTTTTTATGTCTCCTCTGCCCACACCTTGGAATACCCTGCTTTAATTATTAATTCATCCATTTAGCAGGATGCTGTGTAATGATCTTTCTCATAGCTCTTTCGCAGTTGCATGCACCTGCTGCTGATACAGAATATATTTTTGCTTCTAGATATTCCTCTGTTGTACTGCCTGGATACAGAGGTGGAGTGCTTCCATCGGAAACTTTGGTCAAATGGTTGCTTGTTGTATTTTACCATGTGGATTTGTGGTAATTCATACACTTGGGACAACTGAAATGCATCTCAGTCAACATTACATACAATGAATAAAGTACAGTACAGAGAGTGGGTCTATCAAGCTGATAAATGCCAATCTGGCTGACAATGGTGCTTATGACAACACAGTAACAACCTTGGGACTTCCAGTAACTGGACTTACTATGATAAAATCCTGGATGTCCAAGGGAAGGGCAAGTGATTTTCTGTTCTACCATATGCGGGAATCAGAGCTTTTTGTCCCTCCATACCTGACAATTGTTAAATGCCCGTTTTCACTTTGAGTCTGCCTGCCTCTCTGTCTGCATTTCTCTCCCCCCACTGACCTGTTTACTCATTGGTCACCAGCTGCCTTTTTACAAAGGTCTGCAACCCTTCTGATCACCTGTCTCTTTGGACACCTGTGGCGTGATGCAGCATCTCCAATGGAGGGAGGGCCAAGAGGCCACTGCGCCTACCCGTGAAGCTCCACAACGAGAACGACAGCAGCCAGCCATATCAAGAAGGGCCAACCTGTGCCAGAGAGTGTACGGGCTCGTCAGCTACCTCCAAATGTCCGAGCGGCATTGTCATCGAAGTCTACGGCTCTCCAGGGAGGCCGTCACTGACTTATGTGCCATGCTGCAGGACGAGTTATGATCTATGGGATTTGATGGGCACCCTATTCCCGTGGCATTGAAAATCACTGTGGCAAATAACTTTTACGCGTCTGGATCATTCCAAGGTTCCACCGGAGACATATGTGCCGTCTCCCAGGCAACAGCCCACTGTTGCATTAAGGAGGTGACCAATGCCCTGTTCAAGACGGCCAGCGACTAAGTATGCTACTGGACTGACCCTGACAATCAGGCCGAGAGGGGCATTGGATTCGGGGCCACCGCTGGATTCCTTAAGGTGCAAGAATGCACATGTGGCCATCAAGGCTCCAACGGACCAACCAGCTGCCTTCATTAACAGGAAGGGCTTCCATTCAATCAACGTTCAACTGGTCTGCGACCACTGAAAATATTTCCTGCAGATGTCTGCCCGCTTCCCGGGAAGCAGTCACGGTGCCTACATACTTGGACAGTCCCAGGTGCCATAGCTTTTCAGGCCCCCTGCATGCCTTCAGGAATGGATTCACAGGGACAAGGGCTACCGATTGAAGACATGGCTACTGATGCCTGTGAGGAACCCTCGCACTGCAGCAAAGGAGAGGTACAACACTTGCCATGGCTCCACACATGCAACCATTGAGCAAGCTATTGGGCTGCTGAAGACGAGATTCTATTGCCTGGATTGATCCGGTGGAGCCTTGCCATATGCTCCTACGAGGGTCTCGCATATCGTGGTCTTTTCTTTTATTCGTTCATAGGATGTGAGCGTCGCTGGCTAGGACAACATTTATTGCCCATCCCTAATTGCACTTGAGAAGGTGGTGGTAAGCCGCGTTCTTGAACCGCTGCAGTCCATGTGGGGTAGCTACACCCACAGTGCTGTTAGGAAGGGAGTTCCAGGATTTTGCCCCAGGGACAGTGAAGGAACAGCGATATAGTTCCAAATCAGGATGGTGTGTGCCTTGGAGGGAAACATGTAGGTGGTGGTGTTCCCATGCATCTGCTGCCCTTGTCCTTCTGGGTCAGGGTTGTCCAACATACAGCCCGTGGGCCAGAATCCGGCCCGCCAAAGGTTTCCAGCCGGCCCCTGATGTAAACTGTACCCGGGGCAGCTCCTCATTCTCCCCAAGGGTCTGTGCCTGGAGATGAGAAATTCCACATTGTCAGTTGGGCTTTTAAAAAAGATCGCAGGTCAGCTTCATAGCTAACAGAACCCGACATCAGGAGCAGCAGTTTTTGAACTTCGGACAAATTCGAGGTTTTCCAGTGGCCTTTTAAAAAAACTCAGAATCTGTCCAAAATTCAGAAACTGCTGTTCGCGATGTCAGGATCGGTCAGCTGTGAAACTGACTTGAGATTTTTTTTTTAAACTGATCAACCATCTGCTGAGCGTTCCCGCTCTCTGCAATTGTCAGAGAGAGAAAGTGGGGGGGGGGGGGCAGAGAGAAAAAAAGGAAATGGGGACAGAGAAAGGGAAAGGGGGACAAAGAGAGAGAGAAAGGGGGGCAGAGAGACGGGGGCACAGAGAGAGAGGGAAAGGGGAACAGAGAGAGGGAGGAGAGAGTGATCAAGATCACTCCTGACAGAATGGCATCTATCCAGAATACTCTGCATCACTACAAGAAGTATGCAGGCAAACATTGACCACTTGTGCAAGCAAAAAAATGCCAGGTATCTCACTAATCAGTGTCCAACATAATGACCAGAAAGTAACTCAATAAGTTAGTCTTCTCATTTAAAGCTTCTTCACAGAAATGCAGCTTTGTTGTTGTTTTGATTAATAGTAAGATAAGCAGCCCCCCATGTAATATAAAAATTGTAATGTGGCCCCCATGTGAAAAGGTTAGACACCCCTGTTCTAGGTGGTTGAGGTCGCAGGTTTGTAAGTGCTGTCTAAGGAGCCTTGGTGCGTTGCTGCAGTACATCTTGTATATGGTACACACCTACCACTGTGCATTGGTGGTGGAGGGAGTGAATATTTGTGAATGGGGTGCCAATCAAGTAGACTGCTTTGTCCTGGACAGTGTCAAGCTTCTTGAGTGTTGTTGGAGCTGCACCCATCCAGGCAAGTGGAGAGTATTCTATCACACTCCTGACATGTGCCTTGTAGATGGTGGAGAGGCTTTGGGGAGCCAGAAGGTGAGTTACTCACCACAGAATTCCTAGCCTCACACCTGCTCTTGTAGCCACGGTAATTATATGGCTACTCCAGTTCAGTTTCTGGTCAATGGTAAGGCACAGGATGTTCATAGTGGGGGATTCAGTAATCGTAATGCCATTGAATGTCAAGGGGAGATGGTTAGATTCTCTCTTGTTGGACATAGTTATTGCCTGGCACTTGTGTAGCACGAATGTTACTTGCCACTTATCAGCCCAAGCCTGCATATTGCGCAGGTCTTGCTGCATTTCTACACGGACTGCTTCTGTATCATTGTGCAATCATCAGCAAACATCCCCACTTTTGACCTTATGATTGAGGAAGGTCATTGATGAAGTAGCTGAAGATGGTTGGGCCTAGGACACTACCCTGAGGAACTCCTGCAGTGATGTCCTGGAGCTGAGATGATTGTCCTCCAACAACAGTTAACTGTCAGTCACCATAAACTGGTGCATTCTCCATGGCAATGCCTCTACCAATCAGAGTTCACTTGCCAACCAATCAGCACTCTCTTCTCATACAGTATAAAGTTGAAATTATGCCCTGTACACCCAAGTCTAGGTCATTGCCAGTTCTGCTGAAACATCACAGACCTGAAACGTTATCTCTGTTTCTCTCTCCACAGATGCTGCCAGACCTGTCAAGTAGTTCCAGCACTTTCTGTTTTCATTTCAGATTTCCAGCATCCGCAGTATTTTGCTTTTATTTTAGGGTTTAATGCTATGCCAGATGCTGACTTTACCGACGAGATCATCAGGGGAGCTACGAAAGGATCATTTAACATTAAGAAACAACAAAGGTGCCATTAAACTACTGGATGTATTCTATAAGCCAGTGGGAAAGTTATAGAGGAGAAAATTTGCAGGGATATTTCAAATAGGTGCAAAATCTATAGTGATAATTGGGGGTTTCAATTATCCTAATATAGACTGGGATAATAACAGTGTAAAGGGCAGAGATGGCGAAGAATTTTTGAAGTATGTTCAGGTGAATTTTCTTGACCAGTACATTTCAGGCCCAATGAGGAAGGAGGCATTATGGGACCTGGTTCTGGAGAATGAGGTAGGTCAAGTGGATCAAGTGTCAGTAGGGGAACATTTAGGGAGTAGTGCGCATAGTATCATAAGTGCTATGACCAGGTGAGAAAGGGGTCTAGGGCTTCCCTCTCAGCCTTTTTCTGCTTTGACCATAACAGGGTTTAATTTTCAAAACACCACGTTTTTAGCTCCACTCAGTGAATCCTTGCTCACTGCTCTCCAATTGTAATGGCAAATAAATCAACCAGATAGGTTTTCTTATATTTAAACAGGAAAGGTGTAAGTTTATTAACCTTAAAGTTCTAATTCGGTTAAAACTACTAAAAATAGGCGACGCGACCATGCTAGCATGCATATGCGATAAACACACATGCAGATAGAGACAGAAAAGGAGAAAGAATCAAGGGGGAAAGTTTGAAGCAATAGCTGGAGTTCATTTACTGTCTTTTGAGTTTGATGTAAAGTATTTGATTGCAGTTAATCTTGCCATCTCATTGGGGCCCAGGGCATACGTTCAAACTTGTTTTGATGGTTTTCTACCTTGAGATTTAGTTTCTTCCGTGGGCCTCTGCCTTTGTGTGAGAGGGAGAGAGAGAGACAGGGAGATGCTGTCTTCTTGAAATCCAGTTGCAGTCTTTTCTTTTCATGAGAGAGAGAGAAAGAGAGATGCTGTCTCTTCAAGTTCAGTTGCAGCCTGTTTTCAAATTGGCCTGTGAACACAATTCAAACCAAACCTGGGCCAACAGGCCAGTCATGTGACTAGCTCCTTTTTTGGAACAACCTGCCAAGCAAGGTTTTGTGGATTCTTCCAATCTTAGTAGACATCCTCAGTAGGGGGTTGGAATGCTGGCTTTCACACATTCAATGTCTTTTGATCAAAATCTATTTGGTTAATTGAATCAGGGAGCAGTTCCATTGTCTTCTCCAGGTAACTGTCTTTTAGAATGCAAATGTTTCCAGCTATTGTCATTTTAGAATGCAGGTGTAGCCATGTTTTCAGTCCATTAAGAGTTTAAAGTTAATGTTCCACATGATGAAATTAATATGCCTCATTCTTGGCAGGTGTGGTTTTGATCACGTAGGTTTAGATTAGATAAGAAAAAAGCCAAGGAGCAATCTAGAATAAAAATACTTAATTGGAGGGCGGCCAATTTCAGCAGGTTGAGAATGGATCTGTCCAAGGTAAATTGGAATCAAAGATTGGTTGGCAAAACTGTAATCGAACAACAGACTGCCTTTAAAGAGATGATTTGGGTACAGTCGAGGTGCATTCCCATGAAGGGCAAAGGTAGGGCAATCAAAGCCATAGCTCCCTGGATGATAAAAGAAATAGAGAGTAAGATTAGATTAGATTAGAGATACAGCACTGAAACAAGCCCTTCGGCCCACCGAGTCTGTGCTGACCATCAACCACCCATTTATACTAATCCTACACTAATCCCATATTCCTACCAAACATCCCCACCTGTCCCTATATTTCCCTACCACCTCCCTATACTAGTGACAATTTATAATGGCCAATTTACCTATCAACCTGCAAGTCTTTTGGCTTGTGAGAGGAAACCGGAGCACCCGGAGAAAACCCACGCAGACACAGGGAGAACTTGCAAACTCCACACAGGCAGTACCCAGAATCGAACCTGGGTCCCTGGAGCTGTGAGGCTGCAGTGCTAACCACTGCGCCACTGAGCAGAAAATGGGGGTGTATGACCAACATTCCCTGTATCTTTTTTCAAGTGTGCAGGCGATTTCTTTTAGTACGCGGCCCCTTTAATTTTTTGTGCAGCCGCACAGGCGGGGTAATTTAAAGGGGCTAACTTGTGCAAGGCCTGCATAGGGACTTTCGGGTTGCACCACACAGTTTAGAGGAAGCATTGTTGTATGATACATGTCAGGTTGTTGATCCAAGTGAGAACCAGGTTGAATATAGAAAGTTCAGAGGGGAAGTGACAAAGAGGGAGTATGAGAAAAGACTAACAGATAACAATAAAGAGGAATCCAAAAGCCTTCTATAGGCATATAAATAGTAAAAGGGTAGTAAGAGGAGGGGTGGGACCGATTGGGACCGAAAAGGAGACCGATGGGTGGAAGCAGAGGGGATGGCTGAGGTACTAAATGAGCACTTTATCTCTCTCTTTACCAAAGAAGAGGATGCTGCCAAAGTCAGAGGAAAAGAGGTGGTAGTTGAAATACTAGATGGGCTAAAAATTGATAAAGTGGAAGTACTAGAAAGACTGACTGTACTTAAAGTTGTGCGTCACCAGGACCAGATCAGAAGCATCCAAGGATGCTGAGGGAAGTAAAGGTGGAAATTGTGGAGGCACTGACCATAATCTTCCGATCCTTCTTAGATATGGGTGTGGTTCCAGAGGACTGGAGAATTGCAAGATTTACACCCTTGTTCAAAAAAGGTGTAAGGATAAAATCAGCAACAACAGGTTAGTCAGTTTAAGCTCAGTGGAAAGCTTTTAGAAATTATAATCTAGGACAAAATTTTCACTTGGACAAGTGTGGATTAATTAAGGAAAGCCAGCATGGATTTCTTAAAGGTAGATCATGTTTAACTAATTTGATTGAGCTTTTTGATGACATAACAGAAAGGATTGATGAGGGTAACACAGTTGATGTGGTGTATACAGGCTTTCAAAAGGAGTTTGATAAAGTGCCACATAACAGGTTTGTCAGTAAAGTTGAAGTCCATGGAATAAGAGGGACAGTGGTAGCATGGATAGGAAGTTGGCTGAGTGACAAGAAGCAGAGAGTAGTATTGAACAGTTGTTTTTTGGACTGGAGGAAGATATACAGTGGGGTTCCCCAGGGGTTGTTATGAGGACCACTGCTATTCTTGATCTATATTAATGACTCAGATGGCACAAAACTTGGTAGTATTGTGAACTGTGAGGAGGATAGTGATAGACTTCAGAGGACATAGGCTGATGAAATGGGAAGACGTGACAAATGCAATTTGATGTACAAAGAACGAGGAGAGGCAATATAGACTCGTTGGCATCCTTCCATCTACAAAAGATGATGGACATGCAGCAAGCAATCCAGTTAGGCAGAGTGTCTTCTCTTGATGCACCTTTGCTGATGGCTGTAAAGGTCAATACTTGAGAGGCAAGTTCTGCACACAAGTGTTGCATGTGAAGCTGTCAAGTGATGGTGTGAGTTGTTCTTTTTGATATTGGTGCCTATTGCCAAGCTGCTGTAGCAGCTGGTTATCATGGTAGTGCACACCAGTCCACTGGATGTGTCACTATTTCTGACTTTCACCAACTAGTGACTCCCAGCTGCAATAGTCAGCATTTAGGGCCTTGATGTCACACTTGCAAGCACCTTGAAGCAGAGCTTTGGGCACCCCATTGGTTGTCTAGCCCCTGGTACCTCACCAGACAGAAGGTCCTTGGGTATGCAACTGTCTTCCATCCTGTGGACTAAAAGGTACATATCCAAAGCGAGTGCAGGAATAGAGAGACATGGGGTATGTGGGCACAAATCATTGAAGGTGGCAGGGCAGGTTGACAAAGTGGCTAAAAAGGCATCCTGAGCTCTGTAAATTGAGGCATAGAGTACAAAAGCAAGGAAGTTATGATTAACTTTTATAAAACACTGGATCAGCCTCAACTGGCGTATTGTGTCCAATGCTGGGGACCACACTTTAGGAAGGATATGAAGGCTTGAGAGAGGGTGCAGAGAAGATTTACGAGAATGGTCAGGGATGAGGAACTTCAGTTACATGGATAGATTGGAGAAGCTGGAATTGTTCTCCTTAGAGAAGAGATGGTTGAGAGGAGATTTGATAGAGGTGTTCAAAATCATGCGGGATCTCGACAGGGTAGAGAGAGAGAAATGGTTCCCATTGCCAGAAGGATCATGAAGCAGAAGACACAATTTAAAGTGATTGGCAAAAGAACCCAAAGGCATCATGAGGAAAAACATTTTTACGCAGCGAGTGTTTGGGATTTGAAATGCACTGCCTGAAAGGGTGGTGGAGGCAAATGCAATCATAGCTTTCAAAAGGGAATTGGATAAGCTCCTGAAGGGGAAAGAAATTGCAGGGCTACGGGGAAAAGGCCATGGAGTGGGACTAGTTAAATTGCTTCTGCAGAGAGCCGCACGGATTCAACGGCTAGAATGACCTCTTTCTGTGCTCTAATCGTTCTATGATTCTAGTTAAGGTACTCTCTTCAGGTACTGTCCTCTCTCATTCAAAACCGCTATCATCAATCCACTCTTCAAAAAACCAACCCTTGATCTCACCATCTTTGCAAACTACCACTCCATCTCCAACCTCCCTTTTCTCTAAAAAGTCCTTCGATGTATTGTCATCTCTCAAATCCATGCTTATCTTTCCCGGAACTCCATGTTTGAATTCCTCCAATCAGGTTTCCACCCCTGCCACAGTGCCAAATAACTCTTATCAAAGCCACAAATGACATCCTATATGGCTGTGACAAAAGTAAACGCTCTCTATTTTCCTTCTCGATCTATCTGCAGCTTATGACACAGTTGACCATACCATCTTTCTCCAAAGCCTCTCCATTGTCATACAGCTGGGTGGGTCTCCACTTGTATGCTTCCATTCTTATTTATCTAATCATGTCCTGAATATTACCTGCAATGGCTTCTCTTTTTGCCCCTGCATCATTACCTCTGGTGGCCCCTAAGGATCTATCTCTGGTCCTCTCCTATTTCTCATCTCCCTGCTGCCCCTCAGTGATATCACCCAAAACATAGCATTAGTTTTTACATGTATATTGGTGACACCCAGTTTTACCTCACCACCACTTCTCTCAACTCCTCCACTGTTGCTAAGTTATCAGTCTGCTTATTTGGCATCCAGTACTGGATGAGAAGAGATTTCCTCTAATTAAATATTGTGAAGATCAAAGCCATTGTCTTCAGTATCTGTAGCAAACTCAGTTCCCTAGCTACTGACTCCATCTCTCTCCCTGGCAACTGTCTGAGCCTGAACCTGATCCTTGGTGTCATATTTGACCCCAAGGTGAGCTTCTAACCACATAATTGTGCCATCACAAAGAAGCCTACTTCCACCTTTGTAAATTCGTCTGACTCCACCCCGCCTCAGCTCTTCTCCTGCTGAAACCCTCATCCATGCCTTTGTTACCTCTAGATTTGACTTTTCCTATGCACTCTAACAACTTCCCACATTCAATCCTCTGTAGATTCGAGGTCATTCAAAACACCGCAGCTCATGTCCCATTCACCCATTAACCCTCTTTATGCTGACCTACATTGGCTCCCCATTAAGCATTGCCTTGATTTTAAAATACTCATCTTTGTTTTCAAATTCCTCCATGGCCTCGGCTTTCCCTATCTCTGTAATCTCCTCCAGCCTCACAACCCTCTAAGCTATCGGCGCTCATCTAATTCTGGCCTCTTGAGCGTCCCTAATTTTAATCGCTCCACTATTGGTGACCAGGCCTTAAGCTGCCAAGGCCCTAAACTCTGGAATTCCCTCCATAAACATTGCTGCCTTTCTACCTCTCTTTCCTCTTTTAAGACGCTCCTTAAAACCTACCTCTTGGTTGAAGATTTTGGCCATCTACCCAAATATCGCTTTATGTGGCTCAGTGTCAAATTTTTCTTATAATGCTCCTGTAAAGAGCTTAGGGACATTTTATTACATTAAATACACTATATAAATACAAGTTGTTAATTTTTGTCTCCTATTTTTAATTCACTTGATATCAGAAAGATTGCTAAGGAAAATTTATTTCTTAACATACGAGTTTCTATAGCAAGTAAGATTATGGGAAACAGCTGCTTTTGTGCTTAAACATTCAGCGCACTCTAGGACAAGGGTATTCAACATGAGGCTTGTAGGCCAAATCTGGCCAACAGTCAGAAGCTAAAGGGAGCTGAAGGTCTCCAAATGAAAGCCACTCCATTAAGTAAATGGATCACATTGAATCATGTTCTGCCAGTCTCAGTCTGTGTAGGTTTGGACTTATTGCACTCAAATGTCATGCACTTACTTAATCAATACAGGCCTTTAATTTGGCATTATACAGTTATGAAGGGTCTGTGATTCATTTACGGAGAGTTGCATTGCCATAATACAGTAACCGAAAGACATTCTCCAAGGCTGGGGTTGCGATTGCAGTTCAGAGAAACATATGAACAGGGGTAGACAATTCAGCCCTCCTTGCTCCACCACTCACTTAGACCATGGTTGATCTGCATCTCAACTCCAATTTCCCGCCTCTGCTCCCTATTTCTTGATACCCTTACCAAACAAAAATCTATCAATCTCAGTCTTAAGAGCTTCAATTTTAACAGCATCCACAGCCTTTTGAGGGAAGAGATCTCCAAATGTCGTCTACCCTTTGTGTGAAAATGTGATTCTTGATTTCAATCCTGAATGGCCAAGCTTTAATTTTAAGATTAATCGCCTTGTTCTTGATATTTCCACCAGAGGTGAATACAAGGCAGGTTGATGCAACCTATCCTCATAATTCAACCCTCTAAGTCCCAGTATCATTCTGGTGAATCTGCACTGCACCCGCTCTAATATCAAGGTATCTTTCCTTCGGTGTGATGCCCACAACTGAATCCACTATTCCACAAGTTACTTCAGCTCAATGACAACAAGCATAAGGGATGAAATCAGGTTTAGTAGTGCTCGTTTTTTAGGCAGTACAAGACCCCTTAAGGCTCCAAAATAGCATCCACGGTTCACATGCTCACTGCTGATGCAAGGCCCGCCAGATGCCAAATTGGTAAAAGAGTTTGCGCACACACCAAGGGAAAAGGAACCTGGTCAATTTACCAGTCAGAAACCTGACTCCAGGGGGGAACACAGGAACAGAAGTAGGCCATTCAGCCCATCGAGTCTGCTCCGCCATTCAATACATCATGGCTAATCATCCACCTCAATGCCCTTTTCCCACACTATCCCCATATCCCTTTATGTCATTGGTATGTCATTTAAACATACTTAATGACTGATCTTCCACAGCTTTCTGGGATAGAATATTCCAAAGATTCACAACCCTCTGAGTAAAGAAATTTCTCCTCATCTCAGTCCTAACTGGCTTCCCCATTATTTTGAAATTGTGTCCCCTGGTTCTAGACTCCCCAACCAGGGGAAATATCTTACCTGCATCTACCCTGTCTATCCCTTTAAGTATTTTGTCGGTTTCAATGAGATCACCTCTCATTCTTCAAAACTCTAGAGAATACAAGTCCAGTTTCCCCAGTCTCTCTTCATAGGGCAGTCCCACCATCCTGGGAACAAGTCTGGTGAACCTTTATTGCACTCCTTCTATGGCAATAATATCCTTCCTAAGGTAAGGAGACCAAAACTGCACACAGTACTCCAGGTGCAGTCTAACCAAGGTTCTATACAATTGAAGCAAGACTTCACTACTCCTGTACTCAAATCCTCTTGTGATAAAGGATACCATACCATTAGCCTTCTTAATTGCTTGCTGCACCTGCATGCTTGCTTTCAGTGACTTATTGACAAGGACAGCCAGGTCCCTTTGTACATCTACACTTTCTAACCTATTACCATTTAAAAAATACTCTGCACATCTATTCCTCCTACCAAAGTGGATAACCTCACATTTTTCCACATTATATTCCATTTGCCATGTTCTTGCCCACTCACTAAGTCTGTCCAAATCCCCTTGAAGCCGCTTTGCATCTTCCTCACAACACACATTCCCAACTAGTTCTGTGTCATCCGCTAACTTGGAAATATTACATTTGGTCCCCACATCCAAATCATTGATATATATTGTGAACAGCTGAGGCCCAAATACTGATCCTTGCAGTACCCCACTAGTCACAGCCTGCCAACGTGAGAAGCGTCTTTTATTCCTACTCTCTGTTTTCTGCCTTTTAACCAATCCTTAATCCATGCCAGCATATTACCTCCTATCCCATGTGCTTTAATTTTTCTAACCAGCCTCCTGTGGGGTCTTTATCAAAAGCCTTCTGAAAATCCAAGTATACTACATCCACTGACTCCCCTTTATCAATTCTAGTTTTAGTTTTAGAGATACAGCACTGAAACAGGCCCTTCGGCCCACCAAGTCTGTGCCGACCATCAACCACCCATTTATACTAATCCTACACTAATTCCATATTCCTACCACATCCCCACCTGTCCCTATATTTTCCCTACCACCTACCTATACTAGGGGCAATTTATAATGGCCAATTTACCTATCAACCTGCAAGTCTTTGGCATGTGGGAGGAAACCGGAGCACCCGGAGGAAACCCACGCAGACACAGGGAGAACTTGCAAACTCCACACAGGCAGTACCCGGAATTGAACCCGGGTCGCTGGAGCTGTGAGGCTGCGGTGCTAACCACTGCGCCGCCCCAAATTCTGTTAGTAACATCCTCAAAATACTCCAACAGGTTCATCAAACGTGATTTCCCATTCATAAATCCATGTGGACTATGCCCAATCAGATCATTATTATCCAAGTCTCCATTTGTCACATTCTTTAGAATAGATTCTAGCATTTTCCCTACTACTGATGTAAGGCTGACAGCTCTGTAGTTCCCTGTGTTCTCTCTCCCTCCTTTCTTAAATAGTGGGGTGACATTTCCTACCTTCCAATCTGCAGGAACAATTCCAGAATCTATAGAATGCTGGAAGATGATCACCAGTGCAACCATTATCTCCATAACTACCTCTTTCAACACTCTGGGATGTAGAATATCAGGTCCGAGGGACTTATCAACCTTCAGTCCCATTAATTTCACCAATACAACCTTCTTACTATTACTAATTTCCTTCAATTCCTCATTCTCCCTAGTCCCCTGGATCTCTAATTCTGGGAGATTTCTTGTATCTTCCTCAGTGAAGACAGACACAAAGTAATCATTTAGCTTCTCTGCCATTCTAAATTCTCTTGACTCTGCCTGTAATGGACCCACATTTGTCTTAGCCAAACGTTTCCTTTTTATGTACCTATAGAAGATTTTACGGTTCATTTTTATGTTTTTTGCTAGTTTACATTCATATTCTGTTCTCCCTTTCTTTACCAGTTTCTTCGTCCTCCTTTGCTGTACTCTAAAATCCTCCCAATCCTCAGGTTTACTACAATTTCTGGCAACTTTATCGGCCTTTTCTTTTAATCTTATATGATCCTTAACTTCCTTTGTTAGCCATGGTTTTTCTTTTGGTGTTTTTGTGCCTTGAAGGAATGTATAGTTGCTGTAAATTATGTAATAATTCTTTAAAGACTATCCATTGCCTATGTACTGTCATACCTTTTAATGTATTTCCAAATCCACCTCAGCCAGTTTGCCCCTCATACCTTCATAATTTCCTTTGTTCAATTTTAACACCCTGGCTTCAGATTGAACCACCTCACTTTCAAACATAATTTAAAATTCTTTCATATTATTGTCACTCATCCCTAAAGATGCTTTTACAACAAGATTATTAATTAACCCTTTCTCATTACATGATACTAGATCTAAAATAGCCTGTTCTCTAGTTGGTTCCTCAACATACTTCTCTAGAAAACCATCCCTAACACACTCCAGAAACTTGTCCCCCACAGCATTCGTGCTTATAAGGTTTACCCAGTCTATTTGAAAATTAAAGTCACCATGATTACTTTATTACCCATGCTACATGCTTCTCTAATCTCCTGATTAATACCATGCCCCACACTACCACTACTGTTTGTTGACCTATAAACAAACATACGAACATATGAATTAGGAGCAGGAGTAGGCCACTCGGCCCCTCGAGCCTACTCCGCCATTCAATAAGTTCATGGCTGAACTAATTTCTCCACATTACCACATACCCCTGGTAACCTTTCACCCCCTTGCTTATCAACTCCTATCAATGTTTGCTGCCCCTTGCTGTTTCTTAGATCCACCCAAACAGATTCTACATTTTGTTCTTCTGATCTGAGATCCTCCCTTACTAATGTACTGATCCCATCCCTTATTATCAGTCCAACACCATCTCCTTTTCCTTTTTTCCTGTCCTTCCTAAATGTTGAATATCCTTGACTATTCAGTCCCAGTCTTGGTCACCCTGAATTCACGTTTCCATAATGGCACTTAGATCATACCCATTTACCTCTATTTGTGCCCTTAAAACATTGTTGCGAATGCTGCGTCTTCTTGACATTAGTCTGCATTCTAAGCCTAGTTGATGCTCGCCTTTGTTTCACCTTCCTTCTGATGTCACTTCCTACTTTTCTACCTCCTATTACCAGCTTCACTTCTTTCCACTTTGAGCTACCCCTTAGGTTCCTATCCCCCTGTCAAACTGATTAAAGTTAGATTTTCGCGTGAGGAAGCCCATAATTGGTATGGAGACGGGTTGCCTGTCCACATAGAGCCAGTGGGAGCAGGAATGGAGGCGGGTCAGATGAAGTTTGGGATTCATTTAGACTCCCACGACAGCCATCACTGAGGCTGCTGGCTGTCCTGAGGGAGAGATCTGCTGATTGTGCCAAAGCCTTCCACTGCACTAAAGGGAAACAAGATGTCACAGGGGAGGTGGAGGCCTGGCACCCGGGGCAGGGCTGCCCTTCGCTTCTTCGATGCTGACCTGGATCTAAAGCTGGAGGTCGTGAGGGAGAGGAGGGAGGTCCACTTCTCAGAGGGTATATGAGGAGTCCACCTCATTGTACAGCAACGGCACATTTTCCGATCAGCGTGATTTCCTTTGCCTCCTCCTCTCTCACCTCCTGCTCCTCCCTCGATGATCTATCTCCTTCCAGAGCCTCATTGTCCTCAAGGTCCTCACCTCTGTGGAGGGCCATGTAGTGGAGAGTGCAGCAGATCACTACAATGACCAAGGGTATTGAAGGGTGCCACCCAGCCCACCTTCTGAAACCCTAAGGCCTGCTCAATGGTTGTCCTACTGAGTAGGTGGTATGGTGTTTTTGCCACTGTGTCTCTGTCTTGGACTCCCATAGAGGGGTGAGTAACCATGTCTTCAAGGGTTATCCTTTGTCCCCTAGGACTCATCCACGCACTTTGGAGGTTAGAGTGAAGATCTGAGGCAGCCTGAACTGGCAGAGGATGAAGAAGTCATTGGCAGTTGCCAGGAAAACGACTACAAACATGATGGAAACTCTTGTTGTGGTCTCAGACCAGTTAGACATTGAGGGAGTGGAAGCCGTTCCTGTTGATGGATCTCACTGGCTGGTCGCTGGGTGGCTTGATAACCACATTCATGCAATTGATGATGCCTTTCATCTTGGGGAATGCATCTTGGGGAGCCCAAAGCCCTCTGTCCCTGCAAGGTTGTGTCCATTGTTGAATGAACGTGCTGTCCAGCTCTGCAAGGAGGCCATCATTGACCAGCGAAATGCAATCGTGTGCAGCTGTTATAAGATGCCACCAAGGTCCGCAGCTAATCCTTGGAAGGAGCAAGAAGCGAATATGTTCAAAGCCACAGTGACTTTGACAGCTACTGGCAGGGCACAGCGACCAGTGTTGTGAGGTGTGAGGTCTTCGGTGACAAGGGCACAGATGTCAGCGACCATCTGCCTGGAGAGTCGCGGCCTCCTGCAGAACTGGGTCGCTGCCAGCTCCAGGTATCTCCGTCTTCGGCGATAGATCCTGTGTTGAGGGTATGGCCTCCATTACATTGTTGCCCCTCGTTCTTCTCCCATGCCCTCCTGATGCCTGGAGGTCCACCCATTTTGCTAGGGTGTTGTCCTTCATTGCACTGGGCTCAAAATCTGACAGTTATGCCCCCAATTTAAAGGGATTATCAACTACTTAGAGGTTCGTTGCTGCTTTATTTCTTCAGGATGTTGTTACAATTCTACACGCTTCAGGTGCTTTCTATAGTTGTTTCAAGATTCATTAGTCCACAGGCAGTGGTGTGGCAGGTGTTGAAATACATTTTGTTGATCTCAAAGCATCTGAACAAACCGGTCGCTCCCAGACATCAGTGCACTGGTAGGCCTTCCACTTGGATTTTTAAAAAATATTTGTTCATAAGATGTGGGCATCACTGGCATTTATTCCCCTTTTTTTTCAATTGCCATTGAGAAGGTGATGGTGAGCCGCCTTCTTGAACTGCTACAGTCCGTGTGGTGTGGGTATATTCAGAATGCTGTTAGGAAGGGAGTTCCAGGATTTTGACCCAGCAACGTTGAGCGAACAGTGATATATTTCCAAGTCAGGGTGGTGTGCAACTTGGAGGTGAACTTGGTGATGGTGGTGTTCCCATGTACTGGCTGCCCTTGTTCTTCTAAGTGGTAGAGGTTAGGAAGGTGCTGACAAAGAAGCCTTGGCAAATTGCTTCAGTGCATCTTGTAGATGGTACACTCTTGCCACCATGCACCGTGGTGGAGGGAGCTAATGTTTCAGGTGATACATGGGGTGCCAATCAAATGAGCTGCTTTGTGCTGGAAGGTGTCAAACTTCTTGAGTGTTGTTGGAGCGGCACCCATTCAGGCAAGTGAAGAGTATCCATTACATTCCTGACTTGTGCCTAGTAGGTGGTGGAAAGGATTTAGGGAGTCAGGAGGTGAGTTACTCGCTGCAAAATGCCCAGCCTCTGATCTGTTCTTGTAGCCACAGTATTAATATGGCTGACCCCGTTCAGTTTCTGGTCAATGCTGACCCCCCCAGGATGTTGAGGAGGAATTCAGCAATGGTGATGCCATTGAAAGTCAAGGGTAGGTGGTTAGACTCTGTCTTGTTGGAAATGGTCATTGCCTGCCACTTGTCTGACACAAATGCTACTTATCAGCTCAAGCCTGAATGTTGTCCAGGTCTTGCTGCATGCAGTCATGGATTGCTTCATTACCCGAGGAGTTGTAAACAGAACTGAATACTGTGCAATTATCAGTGACCATCCCCACTTCTGACCTTATGATGGAGCAAAGGTCATTGATGAAGCAGCTGTAGGTGGCTGGGCCGAGGATACGATCCTGGGGAATTCCTGCAGCAATGCCCTGAGGCTGAGATTATTGACATCCAATACCACAACCATCTTCTTTTGTGCTAGGTATGACTCCAGTCAGTGGAGCATTTTCCCACTAATTCCCATTGACTTGAATTTTACTAGGGCTCCTTGATGCCACATTTAGAAAAATTATGCCTTGATATCAAGGGCAGTCACTCTCACCTTACCTGTGGGATTCAACTCTTTTGTCTGTATTTGGACCAAGGCTGTTATGAGTCTGGAGTCGAGTGGCCCTGGCAGAACCCAAACTGAGCATTGGTGAGGAGGTTACTACAAGTGTCACTTGATAGCACTGTCAACAGCATCTTCCATCACTTTGCTGATGATTGAGAGTAGACTGATGGAATGGTAATTGCATTTGTTCTGCCTTTTGTAGATGGGACATAACTGCACAATTTTCCACATTCCACATAGATGCGAATGTTGTAGCTGTACTGGAACAGCTTGGCTAGAGGTGTGCATAGTTCCGGAGTACAAGTCTTCAGACCTACAGCTGAAATATTATCAGGGCCCATAGCCTTTATTGCATACAGTACTTTGTCATTTCTTGATATCACATACAGTGGTGGTGGGGACCTCAAGAGGAGACTGAGATGGATCATTCATCCAACACTTCTGGCTGAAGATGGTTGCAAAAGCTTCAGCCTTGTCTTTTGCACTTATGTACTGGACTCTGCCATCATTGAGGCTAGGGATGTACATGGAACCTTCTCCTCCCATTATCTGTTTAATTATCTACCACCATTCATGATTGGGTGTGGCAGGACTTACCTCTGGGACAACAGAGGACAGGAGGAACACGGAGTGGGAAGCAGTTAAATAAAGCCCGAGGATTGCTGCCTACAGCACTTACTTTGCTGGAGAGGAGTGGACCTGCAGGAGGAACACTGAGTAGGGAGCAGTTAAATAAAGCCCGAGGATCGCGGCTTACAGCAATTACCTTGCGGAAGAGGAGTGGACCTGCAGGAGGAGCAGGGAGCAGTTAAATAAAGCCCAAGGATCGTGGCCTATAGCACTTACCTTCTGGGAGAGCAGTGGGACAGGAGTCCAGGTGTGCCTGAGTTTGGAAAAAAAAGTAAACTGTGACATCCAAGGAAAGCTGTAAGATGAGTGGTTGATGAGTAACTGCTGTTAAGGAGTATCTGTAAATCGCTGGGTTAGTACACTTCTGTTAGGGTGTGTGTGTACATAGCTACAAATTAGAAAAAAACTTAAAATTAAAATTTATGTAACTACCTTATAATTAATTAAGGCACACAAGCAGAATGGAAACGCTGGTGAGTCTACTGTTCTATTTTATTTTAAAGCAGTAACGTTTATTACTGAGGTTATTACTACTGTTGGTAATATTTTCGTATTGTTAGTGTATATGAATAGTGGTAGTCATAGAATCATACAGTCGTACAGCATAGAAACAGGCCCTTCGGCCCCCGTGTCCATGCCGACCATAATGCCTATCTATACTAATCCCACCTGCCTGCATTAATTCCATATCCCTCTATGCCTTGCTCATTCAAGTACCTGTCCAGATGCCTCTTAAATGTTGCTACTGTTCCTGCCTCCACCACCTCCTCCGGCAGCTCATTCCAGATACCCACTATTCATTGTGTGAAAAATTTACCCCTTTGATCGCCTTTACACCTCCTCCCTCTCACCTTAAATCTATGCCCTCCAGTTTTAGTCACCCCTACCATGGGAAACAGACTCTGGCTATCTCCCCTATATATGCCTCTCATAATTTTATAGACCTCTATCTTGTTCCTTCTCAGCCTCATTCGCTCCAGGGAAAATAGACCCAGCCTATCCAATCTCTCTTTATAACTCAATTCCAAACCAGACAACATCCTTGTGAATCTTTTCTGCATCCTCTCTAGCTTAATCACATTTTTCCTGTAGTGCAGTACCAGAACTGCACACAGTACTCCAAATGCGGCCTAACCAATGTTATGTACAACTGTAACATGACGTCCCAACTCTTGTACTCAAGGCCTCAGCCGATGAAGGCAAGCATGCCATACGCCGCCTTCACCACCCTGTCTACCTGCATTGCCACTTTCAGGGAACTATGTACTTGCACCCCAATGTCTCTCTGCTCAACAACACTCCCCAGGGCCCTGCCATTCACTGTATATGTCCTGCCCTGATTTAACTTCCCAAAATACATCACTTCACACTTGTCTGTGTTAAATTCCATTTGCCAATCCCTTGCCCACTTTCCCAGTTTATCTATATCTGTTGTAACCTTAGCTAACTTTCTTCACTGTCCACTATACCACCAATTTTGGTGTCATCTGCAAACTTACTAATCATGCCCCCTACATTCACATCCAAGTCATTAATATACATGACAAACAACAGAGGGCCCAGCACCAATCCCTGCAGCACATCACTGGTCACCGGCCTCCAATCTGAAAAACAACCCTCCACTACCACCCTCTGCCTCCTATCACCAAGCCAATTTTGTATCCAACTGGCTAGCTGACCCTGGATCCCATGTGTCGAACCTTCCAGACCAGCCTACCATGTGGGACCTTGTCAAAGGCCTTGCTAAAGTCCATGTAGACAACATCCATCGCCCTGGTAAGGCAAATTAGTTTTGGCAAATGGACATCACAGGGAATTGGCTGCAGCTGTGAGGTGGGATGATATGCTAAATGAATGATCAAATGAGGCCATATGGGTTGAGCTCAGAAATAAAAAAAAGGGCAGCCACACTACTAGGAGTGCGCTGTAGATCCCCAAATAGTGAGAGGGAGATAGAAGAACAAATATGTAGGCAAATTTCTGATTGCAAAAGCATTAGGGCAATAATAATTGGGGATTTCAACTACCCTAATATCAACTGAGATACAAACAGTGTGAAGGGCAGAGAGGACACAAAATTCATGAACTGCATTCAAGAGAACTTTTTTAGCCAGCATGTAACAAGCCCAATGAGAGGGGGCGCAATTCTAGATTTAATCTTAGGAAATGAAGCTGGGCAAGTGGATGAAGTAGCAGTGGGTGACCATTTTGGAGATAGTGACACAATACAGTTAGATTTAGCATTATTATGGAAAAGGACAAATATAGAACAGGAGTAAAAGTTCTAAGTTGGGAGATGGCAAATTTTACAAAACTGAGGGGTGATCTGGCAAAAGTGGACTAGATACAGCTACTTGAAGGAAAATCAATGGTAAACCAGTGGGAGGCATTCAAAAGCGAGACTCTACGGGCACAGTGTAGACATGTCCCCACAAGGATAAAGGGTGGTACTGCCAAATCTAAAGCCGTCTGGTTATCTAGAAGCATACAGGGTAAGATAAAGTAGAAAAAGAAAGCTTACAACAATCACAAAAATCTTAATACTTTAGAAGGCTTGGAGAAGTATAGAAGGTGCAGGGGTGAAGTAAAAAAGGAAATTCGGAAAGCAAAGAGAGGACATGAAAAAATATTGGCAGGTAAAATCAAGGAAACCCCAAAGATGTTTTATCAGTACATTAAGAGCAAGAGGATAACTAAGGAAAGGATAGGGCCTATCAGAGATGTACAAGGTAACTTATGCATGGATACTGAAGATGTGGGCAGGGTTCTAAATGAGTACTTTGTCTTTGTCTTCACAAAGGAGAGGGATAATACAGACATTGTGGTTAAAGAGGAGGAGTGTGAAATATTAGGTATGATAAGCATAATGAGAGAAGAAGTACTGGAGGGTCTCACATCTTTGAAAGTGGAAAAATCACCAGGGCCAGATGGATTGTATCCCAGGCTGTTAAAGGAAGCCAGGGAGGAAATAGCAGATGCTCTGAAGATCATCAAATCCTCACTTGATACAGGTGAGGTACCAGAGGATTAGAGGTCTGCAAACTTGTACCATTGTTTAAAAAGGGTGTGAGGGATAGACCAAATAATTATAGGCCAGTCAGTCTGACCTTGGTGGTGGACAAATTATTAGAATCAATTCTGAGAGATAGGATAAACTGTCACTTAGAAAGGCACAGATTAATCAGGAATAGTTAGCATGGATTTGTTAAAGGAAAGTCGTGTCTAACTACTTTGAATTTTTTGAGGAAGTAACAAGGAGGATTGATGAAGGTAGTCCTGTAGATGTTGTCTACATGAATTTTAGTAAGGCATTACACAAGGTCCCACATGGTAGACTGGTCAGAAAAGTAAAAGCCTATGGGATACAGGGGAATGTGGTGAGTTGGATCCAAAATTGGCTCAGTGACAGGAAACAAAGGGTAATGGTCAACGGATGTTTTCGCGAGTGGAAGGCGATTTCCAGTGGCGTTCCACATGGTTCAGTGTTGGGTCCCTTGCTATTTGTGGTATATATTAACAAAGTGAATCCTGATAATGCAGCGGCCCACTGGCGTCATTAGAGTGCGCCAAGCTGCGCACATGCGCAGCTACAGCTTGCCAGGACTAAGTGGCGCATGTTCGGGATGACATCATCGCACAGCACCAACGTCAACGCGTTTCCACGCCTGATCCATCTTCGCACACGCACGATAAAGCATCATTGGGTATCCAGTCCCCCACTCGGCTAGAGGGAGTGGCTGAATGAGAGACTTTGAGACTGGAGCTCTCCCTCTTCGGCACCTCACTTCGCGCCACCCCGTTCACCGGCCGCTCTCTCCCCACCACCCCCACCCCAGCCACTAGCTCCAAGCGGCACCGCGTCCCTCCTCCTGGCCACTTGCTCCTACGTCACCCCGTCACCCTTTGCGGCACGTGGAGATTGATCAAACGCGGGAGCGAGTGGCTGAGAGGAGGGAAGCGGTGCGGCCCCTAACTAGCAGCTAGAGGGGATGGGGGGGGGGCGGGGAAGCGCGAGCGAGCAGCCGGAGAGTGGGGTGGCGCAAGCAGGCAACAATTGGCCAGGGGATTGGGGGGAAGCAGCGAGGTCTGGAGCTGGTGGCAGAGGTGGAGGGAAGCGGCTGTTGGGGAAAAAGCTAATTGCCTAGGGGGAGAGCAGCCAGAGGGGCAGGAGCTAGTAGCTGTGCGTTCGGGTGAAATCAGTCCTGGTCAGTCATATAAACGAATTACAATAACGAATTGGCAGCACATTTAATATGCTACCTGATTTTCTTTTCCATTGTTTGGGGTGCCAATTCACTATCTTCTATTGGAAGTTCAATCTTAAAATACCTTTTGTATTTAATAGGATTACTGGAATATTAAATGGATCTGAGGATTACAGTTAGCATCATATAACTACGTAGTAGCATATTACTGGGCTACAATCCAACTTAATGTAAGGTTAGTTTGCTGGAACAATCTAGACATAAGCATTTCCTGTAATAAATTGAGCAGCGCCATCTTTAATCCTGGCAGCTGCCTCAATGTTGCAGACACTGACGTTCCAGTTGAAGAGCCTACATTTCCGCATGTGCAAGTACTGTGCCACCTAGTGGTTGTGTTATCAGCAAACGCAGCCTTATATTAAATGATTTAGACTTAAATATGGGAGGCAGGATTGGGAAATTTGCAGATGACACAAAAATTGGCCATGTAGTTGATCGTGAAGAGGATAGTGAAGAGGATAGCTGTAGACTGCAGAATGATATCAATGGTTTGGTTGAGTGGGCAGCACTCAAGTGACAAATGGAATTCAAGCTGGAGAAGTGTGAGGTAATGCATTTGGGGAGGGCAAACAAAGCCAGGAAATACACAATAAATGGGTGGATTTTGAGAGGGGTAGAGGAAGTGAGAGACCTTGGAGTGCATGTCCACAGGTCCCTGAAGGTGGCAGGACAGGTAGATAGAATGGTGAAGAAGGCATATGGAATGCTTTCCTTTATTGGCCGAGGTATAGAATACAAAAGCAAGGATGTAATGCTGGAACTGTATAAAACGCTGATTAGGCCACAGTTGGAGTATTGCGTACAGTTCTGGTCACATTACAGGAAAGACGTAATTGCTCTGGAAAGAGTACAGAAGAATGTTGCCAGAGCTTGAAAATTGCAGCAATGAGGAAAGATTGGATAGGCTCGGGTTGTTTTCCTTAGAACAGAGAAGGCTGAGGGGTGACTTAATTGAGGTGTACAAAATTATAAGGGGCCTAGATAGAGTAGACAGGAAGGGCCTGTTTCCCCTAGCAGAGAGATCAATTACCAGGGGGCAGAGATTTAAGATGATTGGTATAAGGATTAGAGGGGACATGACGAGAAACTTTTTCACCCAGAGAGTGGTGGGTGCCTGGAATTCACTGCTCGGATCAGTGGAGGCAGAAACCCTCAACTCATTTAAAAGGTAGCTGGACCTGCACCTGAAGTGCTGTAACCTGCAAGGCTACAGACCAGGTGCTGGAAAGTGGGATTAGATTGGGCAGCTAGTTTTTTCAGTCACGCAGACATGATGGGCTGAATGGCCTCTTTCTGTGCCGTAACTTTTCTATGGTTCTATGACTGCGGAGCTTTGATCTCTTACGGTTGTGGGATCACTTAGCACTGGAAGTGCAATGATACAACAATCATGGACTAACTCTGAAGAGTTATGAAAAACAGACTTTGTCTTGAAAAAATGAACCTTTATTTTTAAAAGTGAACAATTGGCCTTTTTACATATTCAACTCTCTGACAAAGACAAAGGACAAATCTTCAAAGCTAAAAGGTGTTAATGGAACCCATCCTACATCTATCCAGCTATATTCCAGAATTGACTGTCTTCTGCAGCAAAGGAGGTGTGAAGTAGCCACGTTCTGGGCTATTGTGCGATCACCATGGGGAAGAACCCAGCGTGTCTCCTAACAGGAGGTGAGAGATAACAGCTTTTCGGTTAAAAAAGAGATAGCCAGAGAGAGAGAAGGAGAGAGAGAGAGAGAGACTCACCCAGGATAGAGCAACATCTAATAACTTGCATTTTCTACAAGCCAGAAAGCACATGCCCTGCTGAACAAACTGACATCTATATTATACAGCAGTGAGAGCTAGAAGTAACCCACCATCTTCAACAGAACCTTCAATCAAGAGAGAAATCTACAATTATGTTAGGCCTTCATCCATCTAGAACTTGATTCTCAAGAGAATTGAACAGGTTTATTGTAATCTTTCTCCCCACTGAAAGCCACCTTCCTTATCACTTCTCTATCTGTTTCTTGTGTATGTGTGTGTGTGTGAGCGAATGTGTGAGTGGATGAGGTTGCAACAATTTCAGGATAAGACATATTGATCGATAATTGATTTTCTGTTTTTTAAAACCTATAAGAACACCTGTCGCTGTCTGTTTATTTGTAAAATAAAACACCAAGGGGCTAGACTCTAATACAAATACACTTGTTGTGGTCAGGTGTGGAGTTGAACAGTGGGAACCACCCTTGTCACATTCAGTGGCCATAACTTCTATCTACAGCATGCTGCATCTGCTGTTTAGCATGCATGTAGTCCTCTGTTGTAGCTTTACCAGGTTGGTACTTCATTTTTAGTTCTGCCTGGTGCTGGTCTTGGCATGCGCATTTATACTCCTCATTGAACCAGAGTTGATTCCCTGGCTTGATGGTAATGGTAAAGTGAGGGATGTGTCAGGCCATGAGGTTACAGATTGCGGTGGAATACAATTCTGCTGCTGCTGATGGCACTCAGCACATCATGGATGCCTAGTTTTGAGCTGCCGGATCTGTTCTGAACCTATCCCATCTAGCACAGTGGTGGTGCTACATAATATGATGAAGGAGTTGAGTATAACTGGGAAAATGAAAAGAGGCCATGTGGATCAGGACAAACTGTTAGAAGAGGGAAGAGGAAGAGGAGAAGGACAGGGGGCCACATCTATCCAGAGCAATTCTCCTCCTTGAATGTCAGCGATGACCAATGTCTGACATTTCTACGCTTCACTAAGAAGGTCTTCACTGAAATCTACCAACTGCAGCAGCTGCAACTCCAACCTCAGAGCAGGGCAAGGACTGCATTGCCAGTGGCTATGAAGATCATAAGATCATAAGAAATAGAAGCAGGAGTAGGCCATTTGACCCATTGAGCCTGCTCCATCATTTAATAAGACCATGCTGATCTGATTGCGGCACAGTGGCGCAGTGGTTAGCACCGCAGCCTCACAGCTCCAGCGACCCAGGTTCAATTCTGGGTACTACCTGTGTGGAGTTTGCAAGTTCTCCCTGTGTCTGCGTGGGTTTTCTCCGGGTGCTCCGGTTTCCTCCCACAGCCAAAAGACCTGCAGGTTGATAGGTAAATTGGCCTTTATAAAAAAATTGCCCCTAGTATAGGTAGGTGGTAGGGGAATATAGGGACAGGTGAGGATGTGGTAGGAATATGGGATTAGTGTAGGATTAGTATAAATGGGTGGTTAATGGTCAGCACAGACTCGGTAGGCCGAAGGGCCTGTTTCAGTGCTGTATCTCTAAATCTAAAATAAATCTAAAATCTTAACTCCACTTGCTTGCTGGCTCCCCATAACCCTTGACTCCCTTGTAGATCAAAAATCTGTCCAACTCAGCCTTGAATATATTCAATGACCCAGCCTCCACTGCTCTCTGGGGAAGAAAATTCCAAAGATTAACAGCGGTCTGAGAGAAAAAATACCTCCTCACCTCCATCTTAAATGGGAGACCCCTTACTTTGAATCTTTACCCCATAATTCTAGATTCCCCTATGAGGGGAAACATCCTCTCAACATCTACCCTGTCATGCCCCCTCAGAATCTTATATATTTCAATAAAATCATCTCTCATTCTTCTACACTCCAATGAATATAAGCCCAACTTGCTCAACCTTTCCTCATAAGGCAACCCCTTCATCCCAGGCCTAGTGAACCTTCTCCGAACTACTTCCAATGCAAGTATATCCCTCTTTAAGTAGGAAGACCAAAACTGTACACAGTACTCCGGGTGCAGCCTCACCAATGCCCTGTACAGTTGTAGCAAGACTTCCCTACTTTTATATTCCACTCCCTTTGCAATAAAGGCCAACAACATTCCATTTGCCTTCCTAATTACTTGCTGTACCTGCATGCTAACTTTTTGTGATTCATGCACAAGAATACCCAAATCCCTCTGTACTGCAACATTCTGAAGTCTCTCTCCATTTAAATAATATTCTGCTTTTCTATTCTTCCCACCAAAGTGGACAACCTCACACTTTCCCACATTAGACTCCAGCTGCCAAATTTTTGCCCACTCACTTAAGCTATCTATATCTCTTTGGAGACACTTTGTGTCCTCCTCACAACTTGCTTTCCTACCTATCTTTGTATCATTCGCAAATTTGGCGACACTGCACACAGTCCTTTCATCCAGTGATTAATATAGATTGTAAATACTTGAGCCGCCAGCACTGATCCCTGTCGCACTCAACTAGTTACAGTTTGCCAACCCGAAAATACTCCATTTATCCCGATCCTCTACCCATGCTAATATATCTCCCTCAACATCATGAGGGTAGCAATCTTTTATGTGGCACCTTATCGAATGCCTTTTGGAAATCCAAATACACTACATCTACTTGTTCCCCTTTATTCACCCTGCTGGTTATATCCTCAAAGAATGCTAATAAATTGTCAAACGTGATTTCCCTTTCATAAAACCATGTTGACTCTGTCTGATTGCATTCTGATTTCCTAAATGTCTTGCTACTATTTCTCTAATAATGGAGTCCAGCATTTTCCCAATAACAGATGTTAGGCTAACTGGCCTATATTTTCCTGCTTTCTGTCTCGCTCCTTTCTTGAATAGATGTTACATTTGCAGTTTTTCAGTCTCTTGGGATCTTTCCAGAATCTAGGGAATTTTGGAAGGTTTTAACCAAAGCATCCACTAACACTGCAGCCACTTCTTTTAAGACCCTAGGATGCCAGCCATCAGGTCCAGGGGACTGGTCAACCTTTAGTACCATGAATTTTCCTAATACTTCATCTCTAGTGATAGTGATTGTTATAAGTTCCTCCCTCCATTTTGCCTCTCGATTTTCTACTATTCTTGGGATGTTCTTTGTGTCTTCTTCCATGAAGACAGATACAAAATACTTGTTCAAACTCTGTGCCATTTCCTTGTTTTCCATTAATTCCCCAGTCTCATCCTCTAAGGGACCAACACTTACTTTAGATACTCTTTTCCTTTTTATATAATTGTAGAAGATTTTACTGTCTGTTGTGAGGGAGTCCTCATGTGCAGATTGCATTCTATACAGCTGACCTGTTGAATGAACTGTTGGGTGTTGTGACTTTGGATTCAGAGTTTGTGTTTTTTTCTGAGACAGTCATTTACTGGAAATGAAACTAAAAGCTTCAGAGTTCTAGGAAAGCAAGCTGGTCCTAACCAATTTTAAAGCAAAGGTCACAGAGTCTTATGATCAGAGGTGTGACCACAGACATGTGACTGGAGTAAAAACAAGAAATGCTGGAAATACTCAGCAGGTCTGGCAGCATCTGTGGAGAGAGAAGCAAAGTTAACGATTCGGGTCAGTGACCCTTCTTCGGAACTGGCAAATATTAGAAATGTCAAAGGTTACAAGCAAGTAAAGCGGGGGTGGGTCAAGAGATAACAAAGGAGAAGGCCACAGAATAGCTGACCAGAAGGTCATGGAGCAAAGGCAAACTATATGTTCATGGTGTGTTGGTAGACAAAGCATTAGTACAGGTAGGGTGTTAACGGACTGAAAATTGAACAGCAGAAAGTACAGACATGAAAAAAAAACAGTGGGTAAGCAAACTGAACAAACAAAGATGAAATAAAATAAACATACAAAACATACATAACAAATAAAATAAACATACATGTGACCGGAGCTCAGGTTTCAATTTCAGAAGAATATACTGCAGGAAGCAAAAACAGGCAGCTGGTGTTTTAAAGAGACAAGCTGGGAGCTTTTTGTTGTTTTAACAAAGACAGATGGCAGGCAGAGGAGATCAGACTCTGAGAACTGACCATTGGCAAATACGACTTATGGCAGTCTTCAGTGATTTAAAGAGATATCAGTGGAACCACGCCATCAGGACACTTGTGGGTGAGGCTGAGGTTGTTCGGGAGGCAACAAGACTGAACTGTTAAAGAGAAGGTTGCATTGCTTGCTATCAAATGGACATCATTATTCCATACCTGCATCCCGCAGAACAGGACTTTGAAAACTACCTAAGAAAGTTCCTGATTTTGATATACTTTGGGTATGTTCGGTGCCCTCCTGCTGTTCAGAGGATTTGTAAGAACTGTCCTTGTTACATCTCCTTCAGGAGAGGAGTGGAGTCGAACTTGCAAGAGAGCAGCTAAACAGCTTTAAGAGTCAGCACACGCTGACTGAGTTAGAAAAAATTCCAACAGTGACATCACAGGAAAGCTGTAAGGTGATTGGTTTGTGGTAGCTGTTGTTAGGGAGTATCTGTAATTAGCTAGGTTAGTACACTACTGTTAGGGTGTGTGTATTAATAGCTAGAAATTAGAAACAACACTTAAAATGAATATGTATGTAATTACCTTATAATTAATTAAGGCACACAAGCAGAAGGGAAGTAAGAAACTGGTGAGTCTACTGTTCTGTTTTATTTTTAAGCGGTAAGGTTTATTGTATTACCAAGGTTTAAGTTGGTGTAGTAAGTGCTGGTGAGAAGAGCCATTAACTAAAATATTAATTAAATGAATTATTAATTATTTAGTTAAAACACAATAAGGATGACAGGGCATATGATGTGTTGCAGCTGTAGTATGTGGGAGCTCATGGACACCAGTGTGATCCACAGCAACCATTTCTGCAGTGTGTTTGCGCGAGGGGGAATCCTACCTGAATACTTTGTAGCAGGAGGTGGTCACACCCTTTAGGATGGGGTCTTCTAATTTGATCCGTGGTCTGAGACAAGAGGATGTGGCTGTGAGTGAGGCAGGTATGGGGACCCAGAACATAGAAGCAATTCTCTCAACCTGTATGGATGAAAGCAGGGGCTGCAAGGTGGATGAGTGAACTGAGCATAGCACCATGGTACAGGAAGCCATTCAAGCAGGGGAAGTAAATAGGAATGTAGTGGTAGTCGGGGATAGCGTAGTCAGGGGGATAGACACAGTTCTCTGCAGCCAAGAGTGAAAGTCCAGACAGCCGTGGTGCCTGCCCAGTGCCAGGGTTGGGACATCTGCTCTGGGCTGGGGAGGAACTTGGAGAAGGAGGAGGACGATCCAGTGGTCATGGTCCATGTAGGTACCAACGACATAGGTAGAACTAGGAAAGAGGTTCCGTGAGAGAGTATGAGCAGCTAGGGTCTAAATTAAAAAGCAGAACTTCAAAGGTAATAATCTTTGGATTATTACCTGAGCCACGAGCAAATTAGCATAGGATAAATAGGATCAAAGAGTTGAATGCGTGGCTCAAAGATTGGTTTGGGCGAAATGGGTTTCGATTCGTGGGCGTACTGACACCAGTACTGGGGAAAGAGGGAGCATTGGGGTAGCCTTCACCTGAACCGCGCTGGGACCAGTATCCTGGGAAATCATATAACTAGGGTTGTAGGGAGACCTTTAAACTAAATAGTTGGGGAGGGGGGGGGGGGGGTGGTGGTGGGTGTTGATGTGAGGAGAAATTTAGGAAGTTAATGATAAGGGACAAGGCAATAGTGCAGGGTAGCGATACGGGTAATGACAACCAGACTGTGACAGGAAGCAACAGAGCATACAAACATAAGGATCCACCAGAAAATATGGTCAGAGCATGGAAAAATGGTAAAAAGACAGAATTAAAGGCTCTTTATTTGAATCTTGAGAGACAATGGGTAAGCGCCTAGAGGTGGTTAGTGGTTTCTGAAGCAGTGCCTGAGTGGCTATAAAGGCCAATTCTAGAGTGACAGACTCTTCCACAGGCGCTGCAGATAAAATTAGTTGTCAGGGCTGTTACACAGTTGGCTCTCTCCTTGCGCTTCTGTCTTTTTTCCTGCCAACTGCTAAGTCTCTTCGACTTGCCACTCTTTAGCTCTGCGTTTATGGCTGACCGCCAGCTCTGGCGATCACTGGCAACTGACTCCCACGACTTGTGGTCAATATCACAGGACTTCATGTTGCGTTTGCAGACGTCTTTAAAGCGGAGATATGGACAGCCGGTGGGTCTGATACCAGTGACGAGCTCGCTGTACAATGCATCCTTGGGGATCCTGCCATCTTCCATGTGGATCACGTGGCCAAACCATCTCAAGCGGCGCTGGCTCAGTAGGGTGTATATGCTGGGGATGTTGGCCGCCTCAAGGCCTTCTGCGTTGGAGATACGGTCCTGCCACCTGATGCCAAGGATTCTCCGGAGGCAGAGAAGATGGAATGAGTTGAGACATCGCTCTTGGCTGACATACGTTGTCCAGGCCTCGCTGCCGTAGAGCAAGGTACTGAGGACACAGGCTTGATACACTCAGACTTTTGTGTTCCATGTCAGTGCACCATTTTCCCACACCCTCTTGGCCAGTCTGGACATAGCAGCAGATGCACGCAGCACATCCCATGATCTTATCAAATGGCAGAGTAGGCTTAAGTGGCCAATGGCCTACTCCTGCTCCTAATTCATTTGTTCGTATGTAGCACAGCGCCAACAACACTTAAGAAGCTGGACACCATCCAGGACAAAGCAGCATGCATGACTGGCACAACATCCACCCTCTTAAACAATCACTCCCTCCATCACTGATGCACCAAGGCAGCAGTGTGTACGATCTACAAGATGCACTGCAGCAACTCACCAAGGGCCCATAGCCACCACCTTCCAAACCTGCAACCTCTACCACCTAGAAGAACAAGGGAAGCAGGTGCATGGGAACACCACCACCTGCAAGTCCCCCTCCAAGTCACACACCATCCTTACTTGGAAATATATATAAGTTCCTTCACTGTCTCTAAATCAACATCCTGGAACTCCATACATAACAGTACTGTGGGTGTACCTACACCAATAGACTGCAGCTGTTCAAGTCGGTGGCTCACCACAACCTTCTCAAGGGCAATTAGGCTTGAGCAATAAATAGTGGCCTTGCCAATGACGGCCACATCCCATGAACAAATAAAAAACAAATTTAGCAATGACTGGGCATTTTACCAGCATTGGGATGGACTCACACTACGTGGGAGACTGCCAGGTAAACCCTGGTGGCCTCCCAGCAGGTTCACAGGGGGGCCTTCCTTAATGGCCACTTCATGGCCCATGGAGGGCCTCTGAAGGCAATGGCTGGCCCCATGGCTCCAATGTTGCTGCTGCAGGGTGTGCCTCTCCGATTGCCAGGGCCTGGCCCTGGCACAGTGGAAAAAAACTTACGTGGCCTTCGAGGGCATCTTAACATGGAGGCGTCTTCTTCTTCCTGCAGCCTCAGCAGCGGCCACCTCTATTGTTGCGCTGCCGAGGCTGCCGGCCCTCTAATTTGGCTGGCAGCTCTGAGAGGCAGGCCACCATCCTCAATTGGACAACGGTTCCGGTGGCAGTCTCTTAATTAGCTAGCAATATCTCACCTAGGGTCCTGCTGTCCATCCACATGCGCTCGGCATAAAAACAAGAAATGCTGGAAATACTCAGCAGGTCTGGCAGCATCTGTGGTGAGAGAAGCAGAGTTAACGTTTCGGGTCAGTGACCCTTCTTCGGAACTGGCAAATATTAGAAATGTCAAAGGTTTTAAGCAAGTAAAGCGGGGGTGGGGCAAGAGATAACAAAGGAGAAGGTGTAGATTGGACAAGGCCACAGATTAGCTGACCAGAAGATTATGGAGCAAAAGCAAACAATATGTTAATGGTGTGTTGAAAGACAAAGTATTAGTACAGATAGGGTGTTAATGGACTGAAGACTGAACAGCAGCAAGTACAAACATGAAAAAAAACAGTGGGTAAGCAAACTGAACAAACTAAGATGAAATAAAATAAAAATTCAAAAAAAATGTAAAGAAAAAATAACTAAAAATAAAAGTAAAATGGGGGGCCTGTCATGCTCTGAAATCAATGTTCAGTCTGGCAGGCTGTAGTGTGCCTAATCGGTAAATGAGATGCTGTTCCTCAAGCTTGTGTTGATGTTCACTGGAACACTGCAGCAAGCCCAGGATAGAGATGTGAGCATGAGAGCAGGGGGGAGTGTTGAAATGGCAAGCAACCGGAAGCTCAGGGTCCTTGGCACACTTATCTCTTGCCCCACCCCCGCTTTACTTGCTTAAAACCTTTGACATTTCTAATATTTGCCAGTTCCGAAGAAGGGTCAATGACCCGAAACGTTAACTCTGCTTCTCTCTCCACAGGTGCTGCCAGACCTGCTGAGTATTTCCAGCATTTCTTGTTTTTATTTCAGATTTCCAGCATCCGCAGTATTTTGCTTTTATTACACATGTGCTCGGCATCTGTTTTCAGTCCTGGCAGCGGGACAACCTAGGACTTGATGATAATAACAAGAAATGCCGAAAATACTCAACAGGTCTGGCAGCATCTGTGGAGAGAGAAGCAAAGTTAACATTTCAGGTCAGTGACCCTTCATCAGAACTGACAAAGGTTAGAAATGTAATCGGTTTTATGCAAATAAAGCGGGGGTGGGGCAAGAGATAACAAAAGGCAAGGTGTTGATAGGACAGGGTCACAGAGAATAACTAACCAGAAGGTCATGGAGCAAAGGCAAGATTACGGCCCTTGTTTTCACAGGTTCTAGGCATATATCCAGGGCTGTTTTTGAGTTGTGTGCTTTATAGGGCTGTGCCAATTTTTTCTTTTTTCATATATTCGTTCATGGGATGTAGGCGTCGCTGGCAAGGCCAGCATTTATTGCCCATCCCTTGCTCTTGAGAAGGTGGTGGTGAGCTGCCTTATTGAATTACTACAGTCAATGTGGTGTAGGTACACCCACTGTGCTGTTAGGAAGGGAGTTCCAGAATTTTATCCAGTGATGATGAAGGAATGACGATATAGTTCCAAGTCTAGGCGCACATTGCATCAAGGGGGAATAAAATCATCTAGGATTCATGCTTGGTTTGCTATCCTGTGACTGAAAAACTATTGCATAATTTAAGGGAAAATTGGATAAATATTGGAAGCAAAGGAAGATACATGGCTACAGGGAGAGTGCAGGATAGTGGAATTAGTTTTTGATTGCTCTTGCAAAGTTCTGGCCCATATGCAATGGGCCAAATGATCTCCTTCTGTGCTGTTAATTTCTATGTCATTGGAAGATGGGATTTGATCCCAAGGTGCTAAGAACAATTCAGGATCTGGAGTCAATCCCATGCATCAATTCTATGTTGGTAACAGTGCACCTCCACTGTAATCTAGTTGCCAGTATGATTCCTAGGTCCCTGCTATTGCACCCACAAATGGAGCTGTTGCCATGCCTCCAGGAGCCATGGCCAACAAGCAGTATAATTTGACATTTATATATTGCTGCTACTTTATTGCCATAGGTACTTATGAGAACGCAAAAGATTTAACCTACTCTTGCATGTAGATTGCTATTACTGTGTTGAATTTTTGTACATAGTCTAAATGCAAACATTTTGAGAGATACAAAATTCAGGTTGTTTGAATATGAATTTGCTGGAATGCCAAACACCGCAAGTTAACAAATTCTGCAAAGGATTTCCTCTATCTAGAAAACAGAGTAATAATCCAAAGTGTTGACATGTTGGTAATCTCCCAACACTACCTGCTTATTACAGCTTACAAGGCTGTTCCAGCAAATCCACTCTTTAGTTGCCTCAACTGAACAGTTCTACTAATCACCACAAGTAACTGAATCAATTCATAGCAATCCTAAAGTTACAGCATAAATCCACTCCTGGATTGCCAAGTGAATACCCTATGACTCAATGATGACCCTACCTATATGTGACAGTGCAAGAAAATAAGCGTGCTTTGAAACCATAGTTCTCCATTTTGACACACAGCTGCAAAAACTTGTATGATAAACAAGTCTGTTGTATTACATATTACATGTCTTTTTTTGCTTGGGTTGCACACATGCATTTATCCATCTGCTACTGTACTCAGACATCAAATAAAGATTTCAGTCACTAAAAAATGCACTTAATAGATTTGGTTTACCTTCCATTTCAGATACTTAGTCGTTAACAAACAAAATGTTTTTGTATCTGACCTTGAATGTTCCCTGTGGTGCATCCAATCTGCATTCCTTTCGGATATTGATCGTTTGGATGTCTGCAGACCAACATAACATGAGCTTGTATTGGATGTGCCCTGTATAAGAACAGAGTCAATTTCATTGGCTGGCTGATGTACCAATAGGTATTTTTCTGTACTCCATAGTTGGAGTTTAAATTGGGAAGTAAAAGAAATCCTACATGTTGTTCAATATTTTGTTCCATAACATTAACATTAAATATAGTCCTTGCAATCTGTAAAATCTGACTTCTAAAAAGGACAGTTAATCAATGTTTTTTTTTGCCATAGTAGTTTATGAGGGGAAGGCAATCTTATCAGCCAATACTTTTCAATGTTCGAAAGTCTTACATGTACAAAATTATGGGTGGGTGGTAGGAGGCAGATGGACAGTATCCATTTGGAACACTACTGCAAACATTCTATCCAATGGCTTGGCCGAGGACTGAAATAGTGATTAGGTTTTGGTGAGTAACAGGAAGCTTTGAAATTCAAAGTCATAATCTGTTCAGCAAGATAACATTGTTACTATGCACCTGCTTTGAATGGGGTTGTCGTCCCACCACTTGTAATGATGGGAAGGAGGATGGAATGACCATCTTAAGATGTTAACAATGGCAATGGCATTACCCAGCATGTTGAACAGGTTAACTGTGTGGTCTCAATTTGGATTGGTTTGTACTGTCAAACAGAATTAACATCTGCAACTCATTTTGACAAATGGCACCTTTTAAAAAGGAATTCTGTGAATTTTTAAAATATGTATAAAGCAGCTATGAATAGGAATGACAGTAACTCAAGATAAGCAGAGTTAAAACCATTTCATATTTACCATGCTTTGATAAATTCAGTTATTAATAGAAGAAAGAAGGGCACACTATAAGATAAGCAGAACCATAACAAATGTAGATATAAATGGAGGTGCTAAAGGCTTATGTTGGGAAGCTCCTTCCAGCAAAATATATGAAGAGACAATCTCGAGAAAGATTCAAGTATTAAATATTTACACGAGGCAGGAGAGTATCACAAAATGCAATGATATGGGAACTATTCCCACTCCAGGAATAAAGGGGGAGACAGCTTTACTTCTAGAGACCACTCAAACTCCCATGGGTGAAGTGAAAGAGAACATCCCAATGTATACTCTACACTTCTTCCTCTCCACCACCATACAATTCATGAGAGCATTAAAAGTCAAAGATAAATAAACAGCATTCAGCCCAACAACACCCCTCTCTCTAGAACACTGACTCTTGTCATAGTATGTAGTTGTATTTTGAACGCAATTAGTCTGCTGCTATTACCTTGCCCGGCAGATTAGTCCAAACGTTCATCACTGAAGTTCACCACCCATCACCCAACCCACAAATACCTGCTCTAAATTTATACTTTACTCAGTTTCCATATATGTCCCCTGATCTTACCTTATTGCCGTATGTACGAATTATCAGGATTTCCTTGACATACAGTTTATTTTATAACACTTAGACAAGGTTCCCCTTTTACTGGCTTCTTTCCAGACTGTGAAGTTTATGCTTCTCTAAGCCTTCTTCTTGGCTTACCCCCTTTACACTTGAAAGCAGCCTGGAAGAGCTTTTCTGCACCCATTCGAATGCAAGTAGTGTGTATTAATTCTTTGTGCAATGACCACCAAAATTTGACATGATATTGTCAATGTGGTCGGACAACATATCAACAACATTTATATAGCACATTTAGTGTAGTAAAACATCCCAAGGCACTTCACAGGAGTGTTACAAAATTTGACACTGAACCACATAAAGAGATAAGAGGGCAGATGACCAAAAGTTTGGTCAAAAAGGTAAGTTTTAAGGTGCATCTTGGGAAGGTCTTCACTTGAACCTTGCTGGGACTAGTGTTCTGGCAAGTTGTATAACTAGGGCACTAGAGAAGGCTTTAAACTAAATAGTGGGGGTGAGAGATCAAGTGAGAGAAGATGTGATAATTTAAAGAGAGAGCAGAAGGCAAGAGAAAGCAAGATAGCAATATGGGTAATAATTAGAGTGTGGCAGAAAGGGACAGAGCATACAAACTTAAGAGTGTGCCAAACTTAAGGCTAGAGGTAGGGTTCTGGTGAAGGGAGATTTAGAAATCCAAAGAGAAAGGCCAAGGCATAGGAACAGTATAGCATTGTGGGAAAAGACAAGCAGAATGGGACTGGAAGGGACAGAGAGTTTAACAAAAACTGTACATCAGCAAATAAGGTCATTTGCAGGGAATAGAAGTAAAAAATGAAATTAAAAGTTCTTTATCTGAATGCAAGAAGCATCTGCAATAGAATAGATGAACTAGTGGCACAAATCAAGGTAAATGATTTAGATCTAATCGCCATTACACAGACATGGTTTCAAGGTGATCAAAGTTGAGAAATAAATATTCCAGGGTACACACTATTTCGGAAAGACAGACAGAATAGCAAAAGAGGAGGGGTAGCTTGATAACAAAGGATGACATAAAGGCATTAGTGAGAAAAGATCTGGCCTCAGAAGATCATGAAGTAGAATCAGTATAGGTGGAAATTAGGAATTGCAAGAATCAGAAAACACTGGTGGGAGTAGTTTATAGGCCCCTCCCCAAGAGTAGTTATACCGTTGGACAGAGCATTAAACAAGAAATTATTGGAGCTTATAACAAAGGCAATGTAATAACTGTGGGGGTTTTAATCTTCATATAGACTGGGACAATGAAATTGTCGGGAGTGGGCTAGAAGATAAGTTTGTAGAATGTTTTCAGGACAGTTTCTTGGAGCAGTATGTTGTGGAACTAACTAGGGATAAAGCTATCTTAGATCTAGTATTATGTAATAAAGCAGGGTTAATTAGTAATCTCATCGTAAAAGATCCACTGGGAAATAGTGATCATAGCACCATTGAATTCCATGTTAAGTTTGAAAATGACATACTCCAATCACATACAAGAACCTTAAACTTAAACAAAGCCAATTACATAGGTCTGAGGGGGAAACTGGTGAAGGTAAATTGGGTAAATGGACAAAAAGGTGTGCTGGTAAAGGAACAGTGGAAAACCTTTGAAGAAACAATTCAAAATGTTCAACAAAAATACATTCCATGAAAAAACAAAAACTCAACAAGAAAGACCCATCCATGGCTCACTCAGGAAGTTAAGGATAGTATTATATTGAAAGAAGAAGCTTACAATGTTAGGGTTAGGCGGTGGCGTAGTGGTATTATCACTGGACTAGTAACCCAGAGACCCAGGGTATTGCTCTGGGGACATGGGTTCGAATCCCACCACAGCAGAAGGTGGAATTTGAACTTAATAAAAATCTGGAATTAGAACTGATCTAATGATGGCCATGAAACCATTGTCGATTGTTGTAAAAACCCATCTGGTTCACTAATGTCCTTTAGGGAAGGAAATCTGCTGTCCTTACCTGGTCTGGCCTACATGTGACTCCAGACCCACAGCAATGTGGTTAACTCTTACATGCCCTCTGAAATGGCCTAGCAAGCCACTCAGTTGTAACTAACTGCTACAAAGTCTATAAAATGGAATGAAACCGGACGGACCACCCGGCATCGACCTAGGCACCGGAAACGACTACGGCAAACCCAGCCCTGACGACCCTGCAAAGTCCTCCTTACTAACATCTGGGGGCTTGTGCCAAAGTTGGGAGAGCTGTCCCACAGACTAGTCAAGCAACAGCCTGACATAGTCGTACTCACGGAATCATACCTAACAGACTATGTCCCAGACACTGCCATCACCATCCCCGGGTACGTCCTGTCCCACCGGCAGGACAGACCCAGCAGAGGTGGTGGCACAGTGGTATACAGTAGGGAGGGAGTTGCCCTGGGAGTCCTCAACATTGACTCCGGACCTCATGAAGTCTCGTGGCATCAGGTCAAATATGGGCAAGGTAACCTCCTACTCATTACCACCTACTGCCCTCCCTCAGCTGATGACTCAGTACTCCTCCATGTTGAACAGCACTTGGAGGAAGCACTGAGGGTGGCAAGGGCACAAAATGTACTCTGGGCGGGGAACTTCAATGTCCATCACCATGAGTGGCTCAGTAGCACCACTACTGACCGAGCTGGCTGAGTCCTAAAGGACATACCTGCTAGACTGGGTCTGCGGCAGGTGGTGAGGGAACCAACACGAGGGAACAACATATTCGACCTCGTCCTCACCAATCTGCCTGCCGTAGATGCATCTGTCCATGACAGTATTGGTAGGAGTGACCACCGCACAGTCCTTGTGGAGACGAAGTCCCGCCTTCACATTGAGGATACCGTCCATCGTGTTGTGTGGCACTATCACCGTGCTGAATGGGATAGATTTCGAACGGATCTAGCAATGCGAAACTAGGCATCCATGAGGCGCTGTGGGTCATCAGCAGCTGCAGAATTGTACTCAAACACAATCTGTAACCTCATGGCCCGGTATCCCCCACTCTAGCATTACCATCAAGCCAGGAGACCAACCCTGGTTCAATGAAGAGTGCAGGAGGGCATGCCAGGAGCAGCACCAGGCATACCTCAAAATGAGGTGTCAACCTGGTGAAGCTACAACCCAGGACTACTTGCATGCCAAACTGCGTAAGCAGCATGCGATAGACAGAGCTAAGCGATCCCATAACCAACGGATCAGCTCTGCAGTCCTGCCACATCCAGCCGTGAATGGTGGTGGACAATTAAACAACTAACTGGAGGAGGTGGCTCCACAAATATC